>NC_056741.1:445958462-446102045 GCF_019279795.1 Protopterus annectens | reverse complement strand
CTTTTTGGGGTCCCCTCAGACTCATCTAAATCGGTATCTGATGTTGTAGACTCAGGGGAGTCTAAATGCTTCCTCTTGCAGGTCCTCTTACGCGGGGGTTCACATGAAGGATCAGGAGAAACCTCGGAAGAGGAAGTCCTTCCCAATGGGGATACCTGGGTCGATGGATCTCTGGGTCCGGGAGCAAGAGCGTGGGAAGAGGCATCTACAGGCACCATAGAGGGAGGAGCTAAAGGAACCGACTGCTGGCTAAGCTCTGGGGCTAGCACACTCCTCATCACCTCGAAGGCTCCCCTTCCAGGGAGGGCCGAGAGATCCCGCTCCGAAGAAACAGGGATTCCTGGTCTAACCGAAAGGGAAGGCTCCGAAGCAGATGTCGGGGCCCAGCTCACCAAGGCCGAAGCTCCGAGAGGGAGAACGGGGTCGGACAAGGGTCCGATGCCACCCCCTCGAACTGACCAGGAAGCCAACGCCTGGATCCCTCCAAGGAAGGTCTCAAGGAGGAAATAGAATTAGGGACAGCGGACGGGCCGAAGGTGTGGTATCGGCTCCGAAGCAGCAACAGTCACGGTAACAATAATCTCCGGCTCTGAACTCTGTAGGAGAGTCGAAGGAGGAATCCAGGGGGGTGTAGAATAGCTGATGTCTGATGAGACGGGCTATGGAGCATCTGGGCTAGTGCCTGTGATTTTAATAGCCTACTCACCACTCTCTCTAAGTCGTGGTCTGAGAGCCTGGAAGACCTCGATGATCGGCTCCGATGGCTCCGCCGAAAGCAAGGGAGAGGCTGGAGCAGAGTTGATTCCAAAGAAGGAGATCTAGACCTCTTCTTGTGGAGCTATCGGAGCCGAAGCGTTGGCTCCAGGCGGGATTACAACTTGTCGGCTCCGAGAGAAGGCAAAGATATCTCGGCTCCAGCCGGAGCTGAGACATGCTTCGACGCTAGGGTGTTGGCTCCAGACGGAGCCGACACAGGTGCCGAAGCCAGGGTATCTGAAGCTTCTAACAAGGAAAGGTCGGCTTCGGACGGAGCCAATGTCGACCACTCGGTCGGGAACCAAGACCACAGACTTGGACACCAAAGCCTGGGTCTTGGAAGGCTTCCCGGAGCCGACCTTAGCCGGGGAGCTCTCTGGTTTAAGAAAACCCCTGAGGATCAACTTATTCCTACGTTCCTGCAGGACTCTCTGGCTGAAAGAATGACATATAGCACAGGAGTCCTGCAGGTGTAGGGGTCCCAGGCAATAAATACAAGAAGTGTGACCGTCTGTCAGAGACATCTTCTGACAGCACGAGTCACACTTCTTGAAACCTGAGACCCTAGTATCTTTGGACATGTCTCAGTCCTAAAACACACACACACACACACACACACACCAATCAGACCAAACAAAGACACTAACAACTAAAAATATTATTAATAACTAATAAATTAGTTATTATTATAACAGTGATACAACACACACACACCTGAGAGAAATCCTGACAGGAACTGTGAGGGTGGGAAAGGCCTAAGGCCCGAAACACTGAAACTATTACTAAGTGAACTAAGGGGAAATGGGTATGGAGCTAAGTGAATAAAGTACACGGAAGGGATATAAAGACTAAAAATTAGAGTTTTGAGACACCTAAAACCTTACAAATAGCAAGAAAAAATCACTTACCAGGAGCTCATTAGCAAAGTGGCAAACGAGATCTGGGTAATTACCGCCTTGCATCATGGGATATGGGGCTGCCTCGAGCTGGTAAAAGTGACTCTCGAGCTTAGCAAGTGCCGGCTCCGAACCCATCCAGCAAGAATGAAGGCGAGATTGACAACTTAACATCCCTTATTTACTCTGTTACCATAGAAACAATGTCATCATCTTCCGCTGTTCCTTTTAGGGGTCGTTAGAACAGATCATCTGTTTCCATTTCTTCCTGTCCTCTGCATCTTGCTCTGTCACACCAACCACCTGCATGTCCTCTCTCACCACATCCATAAACCTTATTTCAGGCTTTCCTCTTTTCCTGTTACCTGGTAGTTTTATCCTTATCATCTTTTTCCCAATATACTCAGCATCCCTCCTCAGCACATGTCCAAACCAACCTAATCTTACCTCTTTTGCTTTGTCTCCAAACCTTCCAACCTGGGCTGACCCTCTAATATACTTATTTCTGATCCTGCCCACCCTCGTCACACCCAGTGCAAATCTTAACATCTTTAACTCTGCCACATCCAGCTCTAACTACTGCCTTTTTGTTAATGCCACTGTCTCCAACCCATATAACATAGCTAGTCCACTACCCTCTTGTAGACCTTCCCTTTCACTCTTACTGGTACTCGTCTTTCACAAATCACTCCTGACACTCTTCTCCACCCACTCCATCCTGCCTGCACTCTCTTCTTCACCTCTCTTCCACACTTACCATTACTCTGAACTATTGATCCCAAGTATTTAAATTCATCCATCTTCACCACCTCTACTCCTTGCATCCTCACTATTCCTCTATCCTCCCTCTAATTCACACACATATATTCTATCTTAGTCCTGCTGACCTTTGTTCCTCTTTTCTCTAGAGCATATCTCCATCTCTCCAGGGTCTCCTCCACATCTTCCCTACTCTCACTAGATCACAATGTCATCTGCCAACATCATAGTCCACAGGGACTCCTGTCTGATCTTGTCTGTCAACCTGTCCATCACCATTGCAAATAAGAAAGGCCTCAGAGCTGATCCTTGATGCAATCCCACCTCCACCTTAAACACATCCATCACTCCCACCGCAGACCTCACTGCTGTCACACTACCCTCATACATACCTTGTACCACTCACTTCTCTGACACTCCTGACGTCCTCATACAATACCACAACTCCTCTCTAGGCACCCTGTCATATGCTTTCTCTAAGTCTACAAAAACACAATGCAACTCCTTCTGACCTTCTCTGCACTTCTCCATCAACACTCTCCGAGCAAACATTGGATCTGTGTTGATATTAAAATAAGACACTAAGATGAACTAATGAACTGTAAATAGCAGTCAGCTGTGCCATTTTAAAACACATTTAATGTTCAGAGTCGAGTCCTAGTGTGGCATCAGCTCTAACTCAATTGCCATAACAATTCCCACACTTCAAGGAAAGTATTATCACCACCAAAGAACTGTTCTAGTTTCTCCATAACAATAAACTTAATATGTGTAAAATTAGTGCAAATCACACTGTGCTTAGCTAAAGCATTACATAGGTCCCCATTCTGAATGGCTGCACAGTGTTCCTTAATTCGTGCAGATGGCATCCTTAAACTTAGAGCAGATAGGAGGTATGGTCTTAATGGGAAGGTTTCCATTAAGCTAGCACTAGAAGCTAGGGGGCTCCGCAGGTGATGGAGCATGTCCTGATATGTGTGGTTGCCTAGCATAAGTTTATCCTCCATTGTACATAATTTTGAAAAGGTGTATACAGCTACTATCATATACGAGTTGCCCCATGCTTGACCTAGGTGTTACTGATTCACTGTACAGGTTTGGATGCATTTTAGAATATTTCCATGATTTTATTATTACTGTTTGGTAGTTTATGTATGGCATAAATTACTACATTATTTGATGTTCTAGTGTTATTATATGGGATCTTCTGATTCTGTTTTATGTTTAAGGATATTGTGCAGTGATTAGTCCTCTTCATTACGTCACTACTTTTTATCATTATATATGCTATGGGTGACTGTCGTGCTTGCACCATTCCATGTTTTAGTGTAGTTTTCCATTTATGATTCTTAGTTCCGTTTTATGCTGTAGGTTCCTATGTGAAGGCTAGTTTAGGATCTTCTCATTTTTATATGAATGAGTTTGTATGTGTCGCTTTGAAATGTTACTATCCTAGAGTTTTTTGAATGATCTAGGGCTTTGTATTACATGTTTTTAGTACAGTGTTATAAGCATTTCTTTGCAAGTCCATCAGTCAATGTAATGTGCCTTGACTGCAGGCACAGTTTGCGGGTGTTCACTCAGCCACGTATTTTGCATCAACTGAAATTTGATAGTTTGCGTCTTTGTAGTACTTATTCATATTCCTATGCTATTTACATCTATTGTATAAGTTAGGATGCTAGCACATTGAAGCATGCTTGTTTAACAGCTGATGCTGTTTAAGAGTAAATACGGTTTCTTTTTTATTTTAGGATAGTGTATGAATTTTAATGAAGAGACATAGCTTTAAGAGGGTGGGCTGTAACCACGTAATTGTGTGGTATACATCTAATGCTACTGTGGATGGCTTTAACATATGTGGATGTATTTGGATTATTTTTGATTAGAATTACAATAAGTGATCTAAGTATTCAAACTTCTGATTTTTATATGTTTGTCATTTATGATGTGAATAAGCCACTGGTTAGATGATGAAAGCGCTTACCTGTATTAAAAGTTTTATGATTTACAAGGATGTGCTTCGTTCAACGGTGTTGCTTTTGGTTTCACTCCTTTATGCTTGTATAGTCGGTTGCTCGTTTATCTGTTTGGTGATTTGTTTTATCTGTCCTTCCTGAAGAACATTTGCATTTGTGTGGGATTCAATGACAGCTCCTAATTTGCAATCATCTGCAAATTTAGTCAACCAGAGACTACTGACATTGGCCTTGATTTCAGAGAAGCAAATGCCAAAAATGAGAGGCCAAGGACTGATCCCTGAGGGATTCCACTTGTGACTGGCCTCTTTGTAGAGGTAAACTCCCCAATTCTAACTTCCTGTATCCTGTGACCCAGACGGCTACCCACCAGGTGACATATGGATTTGTGCCTAACCTCTATAGAGTTTGTTTGCAATGCCCAATTGGGGTACTGTCAAATGCTTTGGCAGTGTGAACCATTCTCCCCTCATACACTGCTTTGGTGACCTTCTCAAAGTCGTCCACCAGGTTGAGTAGTCAAAACCTGCCCTTGAAACCAAACTGGGTTGGGTCTAGTGTCTGAAGGTTTACTATATCATTACTGATCACTTCCATGGCTTTGCATACAAGACTAGCGTGACTTATGAGTCTGCAGTTTCCAGGGTCTGTAGATATCCCACCTTTGTGCAGAGGGATGACTATTGCAGTTTTCCATTCATGAGGCACAAAGCCTGTTTGGATGTTACAGTTAGATAGCAATTCCAGAGGGCCTGACCGATCATGTTTCATGCTACTGAGAAGGCATCCTGGGATACTGTTACTGTCTGGGTCCACTGACAGTGTTCTTGGCCTTAGAGAGAGCATTAAGGATCTATTCCTTAGTGACAGCATGGGGAGTTGTATTTGATATTTTCTAAGGGAAGGTTAAGGGAGAAAGAGTGGTAAAGTTGGAGCTGAATTTGTTGGCCAGGAGGTTTGCTGTATCTTCTGGTTCAGTATAGGTGGCTCCATTTACAAGCAGCTCTGCACACAAAGTAAAGTTGTGTACACTTACTATAAATGTAGATGTTCGAGTGCATTCACTGTTGCAGTCATCACATTTGGATTATCCCTGCCAGGGTAGCCCTCAGTCGGCCTGAATATCAGAGGCTTAGTATTTCTGCATCAGTTGCTTTCACTTCAGGGCTGACGTCAGGTTGTCAGTAGTATGAAGCAAGGCAGCCAATGCCATTACATCAGTTTTTCTTGCCCTTTCAGGAGCCCCCAAGTGGGAGCCAGGATATGGTGGAAGAACTCCACCAGTAGAAAGTAAATACCAAAAGGTTACTTGTAATGAGAGACAGAGAGAAAAAAGGGGGATGGAGGGAGGGAAACCAGGACTGCAACAGTGAATACACTCGAACATCTACATTTATGGTAAGTGTACACAACTGTACTATGTTCTTCATGTTTCACTGTTGCAGTCATCACATTTGGGTTGATTCCCAAAGCTGAGGAAAAGGGAGAAGGCAGTCAAGAAAACTGGGGGCTGGCTAGAATGCCCTGCAAGACTGCAGTGACAGAGTCTGCCCTGGATTTGGAGAAGACAGACAGGTGGTAATGCTTGGTGAAGGTATGAATACATGTCCATGTTGCAGCCTCTAGGATGTCCCTGGTGGGGACTCTGAAGAAAGCAGTAGAGGTTGCTCTGGTAGAGTGAGTCCTGGCCCCCATAGAGGGAGGTTTCCCAAGTTGCTTGTAGCAGAAATGGATGCAGTGTGCTATCCATTTGGAAATGGTTTGTTTGGATATGGCTTTGCCCTCTGTTCCTGCAGCAAAGCTGATTAACAACTCATCAGTCTTTCTGAATGATTTAGTCCTATCTAGATAGAATCTGAGTTGTCTGTGCACATCTAGAGAGTGCAGTATCCTTTCCCCCTTGTTTCGTGGGTTAGGGAAAAAGGTGGGCAAATGAATGGATTGGTTGAGAGACGCACTGGACACCACTTTTGGCATGAAGGAAGGGTTAGTCCTGAGGGAGACCCTATCAGCATGGAAAATGATGAAGGGCTCTGCAGCCATTAGTGCTTGTAGCTCAGATACTATTCTTGCTGAAGTGATGGCCAGAAGCAAGGCAGTCTTCCATGGGAGAAACTTTAACGCCGCTGAAGCAGCTGCTTCAATGAGAGGCAGGGTGTGTTTTTCCAACACAAAATTTAGGTCCCAAGCTGGGGTAGGTGCTCTTCTGGGTGGCCTCAAGTTGCTAGCCCCTCCTGGGAACTGTTTGATGAGAGGGTGTAAGAAAAGAGATTGCTCAGTGCTGAAATGAGCAGAGATAGCAAGGGATGAATTTTAATAGAAGAAAAGGATAGACCACTATGTAGTAGGTCAGCTAGGTAATCCTGGATGAGAGGTAGGGAGGGCCGTGCCGTATCTGCTCCTTTAGCCTGGATCCAGGTGCAGAACCTTTTCCATTTGTCAGCATAAGACTTTCTAGTGCTTGGGCGTATGGCCTCATGTATAACACTCAGAACCTGTTTATGGAGACTGGCAGCTTGTACAGTGGTCAGGGAATAAGCCAGGCTGCCAAATTGAGGGTCTGCAATTGGGGATGCATGAATTCTCCTTCCCTCTGGGTCAGGAGTGTTGGGATTTGAGGGAGATGCCATGGTGGCAGAGGGAACAGGCTGCACAGCAGTAGGTACCAGTGCTGGTGTGGCCAGTCTGGGGCAATCAGGATTCTCCTCGGTTTTTCCCTTATTTTGAGCAGTACCCTGGTAATAACAGGTAGTGGGAGAAATGCACAGACCGAGAGGTTGACCCAATGGAAGGATAAAGCATCCACTTTCCTGGCCCTGCAATGAGGCTCTCTGGTGCAGAACTTGCTGAGCTGATGGCTGGAGTGTAAGCAAAGAGGTCGACTTTTGGGGTGCCCCATTTCTTTGTTATAAGGGGGAAGTTTCATTGGTTTAGCTGCCACTCGTGTGGATCCATAAGATTTCTGCTCAAGTTGTCTGCCAGAGAGTTTAGAGAGCCTGGCAGGAATTGTGCTAACAGGTGCAGTTGCATGGCTGAGTCTGTGTGCAAAATGGTCATGGCGAGCCTGCACAGAGGGTAAGAGAGTCCCTCACTGCTTGTTGATATACCACAACACTGTGGTGGTGTCTATTTTGATCAGTAGAGCCCCTGGGGAAAGAAGGGGTCTGAAAACTGTCAATATATGCTAGACAGCTAACATCCCTTTTTGGTTGATGTGCAGATGTATTTGATGTGGGCTCCATTGGCCCTGTATGCACCTACCGTTCAGGTGTGCACCCCAGGCATAATCTGATGCGTCTGTGGTGAGGGTCTGGGCAGCGTGGGGTGGTGAGAAGGGTAGCCCCTTGTTGTGGCAGCATGTTGCTGCCCACCAAAGAAAAACTTTCCTTAGACAAGGTATCATTGGTATAAGAGTTTCCAGGTCTTGACAGTGTTGACACAAAAGGCTTTTTAGGTACCTCTGAAGTTTCCTTATATGCAGTCTGGCATATGGAATGAGTAGAATGCAAGAAGCCACGAACCACAGAGCTTGCAGGATTTTCCTTGCGGATAATTGGGGTCTGGTGGCTAATTGAGAGAAATAGGCTGTCAGGTAAGTTTCCTTTACTGGTGTAAGGAATGCCATCTGGGATGCTGTGTCCAGGCTTGCTCCCAGGAATATAGTTTTTTGGGTGTGGTTCATACCCTGGGCCTTAGAAACTCGGTAGTTTTCGATAAAACAGTAGACGCGAAAGAAGTCATCGATTTGTGCTGAGAATCGGTAGTGCGAAGTACTTACTCAGAAGTCGGTGCCTTCTCAGTGGCTCCGGAACCATCCGAGGTAGAGACAACCGTAGGATCCTTAGTCGAAGAGTTTTGCAGCATACCAGTCTCCGAATGCATCTTGGTAGCGGCCTGCAAATCCACAGAAGCAGGCATCAGGGGCTGCAAAAGCGCCTCACTGAGGACCGGAGAACTGATGACTAGCTTAACGGAAGCATCGCCACTAGGTTTGGGCCTGTGTGGTCTGTCTCTGTCTTTATCCTTACGTTTTTTTTGGAAGATCTGCTGTTGGGTGGCTTATTGAAGCCATATTGGAAATCAAGGACAGAGCGAAAATATCTAACTTCAATAAGGGACAGAAGACGTATAGTTCTGGCGTTGAACAAAGCACAAAAGCGACAGCAGGGGACGTCGTGATCAGGGCCTAAAGCAAGTGATGCAGTAAGAATAAAAGTCTCAGCATGGTATTTGCTTTCCACAGGCGAGACAATTGTTAACTTTTTCTGACATCAGTTAGAGCAAGAAAAAAGAATCCCCAATGGGGTACTTAGCTTTAGAAGACCAACTTCAATTCAAAACAAAAACTCAGGTAGCGGCCAACCGGCACTCATGCGAACTGCTTCTGTTTCGGGCTCCTCGGCAAGAAAGACTGATGCAATGGCATCGGCTGCCTTGCTTTATACTACTGATGACCTGATGTCAGTCCTGAAGCAACAGCAATGACGCAGAAATACCAAGCCTCTGGTATTTGGGCCGACTGAGGGTTACCCTGGTGGGGATAACCCAAATGTGATGACTGCAACATTGAAACACGAATAACATCTGTATATTGCTGCTGAGGTTGCAGACAGCTAAAGAATGCCTTGTGATGGTCTTTTGCCAGGGAGGCCAAATTTACCTCAAATTTAGCTTTGGTAGATAATTTTTGTCCTCTGAGTTGTTTCTTTAGTTTGATGAGAGTGCTTTGATCATGCTGGGTGCTGCAACTCCTAATTTTTGCCAGGATTTTCTTCCTTCTGCTATACAGCCTACTGATATTGTGATTCCACCAGAGTAGCTTGTTTTTTTTTTTTTTAGTTAGTTCTGAACTTCTTCCTGGTGGGTATAGCTGCCTCTATGCAGCCATTAACATGCTTGTATAGTGTTTTCTGTAAACAGTTCTGCATAGGCAGCAGTGTTCTCAAGGTTTATGGGAGCTTGAAAGTTTGCCAGGTTATCACTTAACAGAATGTTGGCCTTGGGAGTAATTTCTGAATTCTCCAGGATTAGCTGTAGGTCCAGGTTTTATTTTTACTTCAAAGGAGACTATTTTGTAGTCTGACGTTACCAGGACAGGTGGTGTGCAGCACTCCCCCAATTTAGCGAGGACCGGATCCAGTATAGTTGCAGCCCTGGCTGGTATACTGACAATCTGGTCCAAGTAGTTTGTGTTTACAAAATCCAGGAATGTGTGCGCCTGTACACTTGGTGATGTATAGGATTTCCAGTTAATAGTAGGGTAATTAAAGTCGCCCATGAATATAGTATTGGGTTGGATAGTGAGTGTTTCTAACTAGTTTAAATACATGGTATGGATTTCCTGGGTCATAGAGAGGACCTATAGCTTGCAAAGAAGTGGTACTGGTTTTTGCCTATAGTGATGTGAACATGGAGTAGCTTAAGTGCATCATCCTGCTTGACCAGCCTTGAGGTATATTTACTTTTGATGTAAAGTGAGACACTTCCACCTTTAGTTCCACTATGTGTAGTAGCTGGTCTAAATGTGTGGAAGGCATTATAACCTTGCACTGTCGGTGTGCTCTCCAAGGCTTTAAGCCATGTCTCAGTGACTGCACAGATGTCAGTATTTTCTAGGGTGAATTAGTGCTTCTTGGGAGAGGAGTTTTTTGTTTAGATTCCTAGCACTGAGCAGTAATACCTTTAGATTTTCTGGTTTTGATTTAGTGTGTCGGAAGTACTTTCAGTTTAGCATTGCTAAAAAAAAGGCACTGTGGGAGAAGACACTGTTGTAGCTAATATTTTAAATCCTAGAAGGAAGAGGTGCAGACCATCCCTTGCAAGGCAGCGAGGTTTGTTGATCATCTCCTTCCATGTTGACAAATACTGCACCCCCTTAGACTGACACCAGAAACTAAGCCAATTAAATCAGTCGTCTTTTGTTCGTATTCTGGCATCATCCTTGGATAAGATAAAATACTGCTCAATGCTAGGCTCTTACTAGCCTGGGACACAAATTCCGAGAACTCCATGATGTCTCTTCATTTAGTCTAGGGAGTTGCGTCTCGGTTCATTTACACCCACATGGACTATGTGTCATAGTGATACTTGTGGTGCAATAACCTGAGTGTGTGTGTAATGAGGCAGATCCTAGCCCTTGATAAGCAAATGACTGTGACTTTCTCCTTACTCAGCCTGGTGAGAGGGACATCGGTGTGTCTAATGATGGAACCTCTAATGACCAGAATGTTGGATTATGTGGTGGCTTGCCTTATGGGCTTAGAAGCAGCGGCTCTGTGAGATGTGGCTGTATGTCTTGATGTAGGTGCTGTTTTGAAACAGTGCATTCAGGGTTGCAGAGGGTATTTGTTATGTGTACTTCGTCTAGGAGGTCTTTGAGGTTTAAGGAGGTTACATTTAAGTGCCTCAGCATATGTGGGTCTATATGCCTGCTCTGAATTGTCCGATGGGTGCAGCGTGTGTACTACTGACAACCTTACTGACATTAGGAGTACTTTTATGTGAGAGCTTTGCCTCCAGTGACATTGTGTAAATACATCTCTCACATACCATATCAGTTTCTTTGAGAATTAACTGGTTGTCAGTAAATGAGGCAATTTCTACATAGCCTCAGGATGCCTACATCCACCAAACTGGTAAGAGAGTTAGTGGGAAAGCTCATACCCATGGCAACAGACCCTTTTTTATTGATTAAAAACAGCTGGAATGGGAATATAAAGCAATTTCATGAGCAACTCTGGGGACAGTGCTTATCACTGCAACTAGCTGTCCTGTGTGCAACTAGATATTGGTGAAATTTCAATTGTGCTTTTACAAGAAAAATATGAAAAATGTCAATCAGGGTTGTCTGTGTCTACACAGGGCACTGCCAAACACTTGAGTGGAAACTAATAAGGAGACCTTGAAAATTCAAGGCTGAAGAATTTTAGGCAGATATTCTGAAATTAGAAACAAATCAAGGAGTACTTACTGAAAACAAAAAATTAGTTTGTCAAGAATGATTTAGAGGGGAGTTGCGTGAATGGTTACTGCCTGGCTACTACTAGTGCTGGTTCTACACATCTGCAAAAGCCTGCACCCATATTAAAATTAAAAATACATTTTACAAGTTTTGTAAGACAAGAATGAATTAATTTCCAAAAGATGATGCTTCCTGAAAGCATATTAACACTATATACATTACAGTAATATTCATTTTATGTTTACATTTTTTTTAATAATGAACACTTAAATGATCAATAAAATTCACCTAAAACAAAGTCATGGCTCAGTTATAACAATTCTGAACCATGTTGAACACCCCCATCAGACTACCATGTTAAATATTCTGGCTAGCAAAATTTTCTTTCACTGCTTTTCTACAATGTACTAGTGTGTACAATGTAATACTTTTCCCCCCCAACTATTTTCTGATGATATGCTTAATCGGATCTATGGTTGCTGGGAGCTGAAACCTATCCTGGTACTCAGCTGGCACAAAGCATCAGTCCATCAGAAGAGGTGCAGGTTTAGCTTTAAATGAAGCAGCAGAAGTATCAAGAGATGGGAAAGACCCATACTGATCAGAGGCCTTGCGCTATCCCACAAATACTACTTTATCAAATAGTTGTGTAACTTACTAGGATGTCTTCTGAGTGCTGCCGGGTTAAAGTCTACAAAATAATAAAAGGCATTATATATCCCTTTCCTAAACAAACACCATAGCTAGTGCGACCATTAGCAGACAGGGTGGCTACCACAAGTATACTTTCTAAACAGTGACTTAGGCACTGTGATAAAATTAAAAGGCCTAATACAACAGAAAACACAGGTTAAGATTTTTTTTGTTTGAGAAAAATACCAAAAACTGAGTAAAGAAAGTGAAAAAATTAACATTCACTGGTGAACTACAACACTATGCAACTTGCACCACAAAGTAGATTTTTCAGAATAAAACAGAAAAGGTAACTAAGGGCCACTTTCTTCAACTGTTCTTTGGAATATTGCCTGGCTCTGCAGCAGAGAGATATGAAGTTCTTACTGGTAATACAGTGATAGAACAAGGAGGGAGAGTAATGTAACAGTGTGGCCTGCCCACCTCTCCCACAGGAGGAAGGGTTGCAGATGCCCTAGAAGCACACACAAAGGTGCAGTTTCTCCTGTAGCGACAGGAAAATCGCCTCCTCTTCTTGAAGGAAGGGGCAGAACTGCTTGCTAGCAATTTCCCTTATGGAAGCGATGACAGACAATCAGCACAGTTCATCCAGTCAGCTCACTGTACATTCCGTTCCTGTTCTATAAGCTAAGTGTCCATAGGAAATGTCATGGCAGAAGTTAAAAGCTTGTTGAAGACAAAAGAGCAGCTGTCTCTACCAGCACTGTTAGGAAATGTCCAGTTTCTCTGTGTTTTGCGCAGTGGTACAACAGCACTGTTGCTTCACAGCACTTGGTTCCCTGCTGGTTCATTTCCCAACTGCAGTGCCCTCTACATGGAGTTTCCATATTCTCTTTTTCTGCATGGATTTTCATAGAGATCTACCGTTTCCTTCCTCATCACAAAGACATGCTGACCGGTTAAATGGAGATCATCCAAACTGCCTGGAGATCTAAGATATGCACAGAAGTGTCTGCATAGCCTGTGGTGGACTGATCGCCTGTCCAGAAATGGTTGTGTGTCTTATGCTCACTGCTTCCTGGAATTCGTTCCACCAATCCCATGACCAAGATACTTCAAAGGCAAGATATTTTTTGCTAAGAGAAGCAACATCATGGAGATCACAGGTCTCTAAAAAGTCAAAATGAATGCAGTTGCTAAGAGCTGAAAAGCCAATGGTGGTCTGTAGTCAGGGCAAGCAATATTCCAGGAGATGAACCAAAAATGAATTTAGGGAAATAAGATATTAAGCACTGTAGTGTGTGCGAGCGTGTGTGTGCGCGTGTGGATTCCCTTCACAAGCTCAAAGTTTCAAAACTTCCAACTGCAAATGGACAAGACCATACGATCTGAACATTTTTAATGGAACTTGCCGTACAGCATGGAATGGGAAATTTACAGTTTTCCGCACTGTGGTGCGATCTCAGAGTTGGTATACTTATTTAGCAGGGGGTGTAGGGTGCAAGGAGACTTGCCCCCAGAATAAACAAAAATATTTTATTACAATTTCGAAGTTTAAAAATTTTGATATTATGGCCTCGACCATTTCAAGTTCAAAGTTATGAAACTTCAAGCCTGAAAAGTAGATCCATATATACACACATTTTTTTTTTTTTTTTTTACAAAACAGACTAAATTAAAACAAAATATTAAACAAATGAAAGTAGCTGAACACAGGCTTCTAAAATCCTGCACTCCTAGCAAATAAGAGGGCACAAGTCAAGTGAAACACGACACCACTGATAAAAATATTCTGCTAGACGCACTTTTTTTGTAAAAACGTATTGGATTTTATGCAACAAAATCATTATAACATAGCTAATCAATTAATACAAGTAGAACTATATACAAAGTCCATAACAGAAACAATTTCTATACATTATTAAAATTTGTCCAAAAGATCCAGGTTTTAACCATGACAGTTGTTTATGAGTAATATTTGATGTTCTTGCACGAGCAGTTTGTATTTCCCGATTACATATTTTTTTTTTTGCTAAAGAAATGAATCCTGAAAAAGAGAGGATGCCTTTACATTTTCAATTTACTGTTATAACTTTCCTTGCGAGACCAGAGGATAGGCACTTGTATTCTCAGGATGGAATCAATAGTAATAATGACTTTGTTCTATTACAATTATTTGACCACAATACTTTAGTGACGTTTCTGAAATCTATCCAAAATGAAGCAACCATTTTACATTCTAAGACCATATGAATCCAACTTGCATTTAAAGCTTCTTCACATCTCCAACACTTGATATAGTCTTTTTTTTTTTTTTTTTTTTTTTATTTACATTAGAGCAATTTTGTGTGGTGCTGGGAAACGTCTGTGTAAGTACTTCCATGTAAAAATTCTACAATAAAGGGATGAGGCTGTATTACTAACGGATTTGAAAACTTAAATTTCATTAGCATCTGAAAACATTTCATTATTTATCTTTGAGGAATAGTCCCAATAGCACATAGCAAAGACCGTGAATTTGGATCTTAAGACCTTATATACAGTCGATAGAGATGACTTTTTTTATTTTCTAAACTATTAATATTAAAGAAGAAATCTAATATCTTAGGAACTACCTTTGAATTCATATTCAATGTTAATTGTATCTTATTATGAATAAATTCTCTAAATATTTTTATATTTAACCAATTGTTTTGTTTTGTACCTTGCCAGGAGACAATTAGCTTCATGTAAATTATTACTGTTAGATACTCATGTCTTTTACTGTACTAATACCATTCTTTATACCTCGAAACATACCATATACTTGTGCTGAATTATAGCAGAGCTAGTAACTCGGGTAAGAAAGTCAGTGCTGTGTCAACCATTCTCCTTCCATTACTTAATGTTCTAAGGTGCAGATTACACACATATATATATATATATATATATATATATACATATATATATAAAATATATATATGTGTGTTCCTGCGGTGATGGTGCTGCGGTTGTGTTGTCGCCTCACAGTAAGACACTGTCCGGTTCGATTCTCAGCTAGAGCGTCTTCTGCGTGGAGACATGCGTGAATGGGCGTACCTTCGTTGAAGGCTGTGTGTCAGGACTGGTAACTCGGCACGTAAAAATCAACTACCAATCATTAGCAGACTGGAGTTCCGCTGTGGCGACCCCTAACCGGGAAAAGCCGAAAGACAGAACAACATATGTGTGTGTGTGTGTATGTATGTATATACACACACATGGACACATGCCTACTGTATATGGCAGACATGAATTTAATTCAATGTCGCTAGTGTTTTTAGTCAACACAATTTGGTCAACTAAATGGGTGGCTGAAACTCTAAATGACTGCTACATGACTCAGGTTGGGGAATATGCCCTTTTCACAGTATTGTATGATCCTGGAGTTCATACATATATAATTAGCAGGGGATATGAGGGGTGCAGCAGGGCTTGCCCCTTGCACAAAATACTGTTTTTAACTTTTTTTGAAGGCTTTTAATTGCATGTTGTGAGGTTGTTTCTTGTCACATGCCCAGTAATGTGTCAACATTGTTAATGTCGACCTTTTGTGGTCAACATTGGTGACATCAACATTTAGCTATTTTGATTACTTTCATTATACCTATATACATACAAAACAGCAATCTCATCTAATGGCAAAGTAAAACTGACCCAAAAGTTCATTGCTATAGATATAAATAGGGTACATAGAACTGTTACAATTAATTTGTTATAAATAAGACACTGTTGTTTTAAGCAGGACTGCTTATTTTCCAATAGCACCATGTTTCTTTAAGAACAAGTAAAACTTTATTGTATTAAACAGAACAGGATTACTTAATAAAGCTACTGAACTGTATAAAAACAGGGTTGTAAAAAGCCCCTGTAGAGTGCTTTTGGTCTTGTTGGAGGATTTGATGTCCAGGGTAGCAGCACTGAAAGAAAGATAGCACACATTACGGATGACCTGGAAAAAATTATCAGGGGAATCCACGTTTACTTTTCTAGACTGGTTGATTGCAGCAGGCATTTCTAGTAATCTTTTTTATGCCAAAGTCCTAAGACTGTGCTATCACTGCCAATATAAACAAGTCTTTCATTTGAATACAAGATTTCCCAATATAAAACAGACAGCCCAATGGTGTGCACTTGGAGGTTTTTTTTTTTACTTTTTTCAGTGCACGTGTGTGTTGGCCCACTTGCCAGCATGACAACTGTAGAAAAATTACTACAGTCTTAACAATGCAGCCAAATGTATAGTAGCAGTAGACAAATTAATGACTCTCTCAAGGACTGTTCCATTACTACAGCTAACCAGTCAGAAAGACCTAGAAAAGTACCTCGTCACCCTTGAGTGGCACAGCCAGCAGGGAGGCTTGGACCAAGCTAACTAAGACATAGTTTTTACAGACTAGATGACTGCAGAACCACTGAAAGCCTTGAAGAGACCGAGTAAAAGGACTACATTTAAAATATATTATTTGCCACAGTTAGTGTCACCTCAAGCACAGGCTCACACTTCACAGGACACTTTCACATAATAAAACAATAAGTTCACAATTCTGTGACTTAAAGCATCTAATTAAGTTATGGCGAATGGTAAAATGTTGAGACATTGACAGATTTATGAGATCAATGCCAGCTGCTTTATGAAACATGGTAAATGTACACTAGTAGAAAGACTGCTATGCCATGAAAACATGCTTAGAACTGAACAGCCTAGACCTGTATTAAAACCTGTGTCAAACATGGGTGATCAAGAAAATGTATAATCTTCAGGCATGCTCTGTTAATAGCTATAGTAGAACTATGATCTGTAAAAAAGCATGCTAGCAGAAATATTATGCCTATAGAATGTGCTAAATTATCTGATAAGTTATTAGAACTGAATTCATCATCATACCAGCACAAAATTTGTACTAAAACATTTGAAATTTATATTGTTTAAATCCATATTTTATTGCTGTGTTAAGTTGTTTTAATTTGTATTTTATTTCCTTGGTTCTTCATTTGCTTGCAAAGTGCTTAGTATCGGGCACTTGAAGTTGGAAAAGCATATTACTAGTGATATATCAGTGAAATGTGATAAACTGTTATAATGGCTGACACCATACCTCAACCTCTTAGCTAAAGAAATCTGGGCAAAGCCTAAAATAATTTGGGGACAAAAGTTGAAAAATAGGGACAGTTTTTAAACATTGCTCTTAGAAACTTAGTAAGTTACTAGAATAACAGGATTGCTATTAGCATGCATTTTCTGAATGAAATGAAGTCCGAAACTTAAATGAATGTCATTATTTAGTGACTTCAATCCTCAATGATTTGAAAGAAAACCACAACTTTTAGGAGGATAACAATAAAAAACAAAAATTTGAACATTCTGTGAAAATCTGGACAGTTGAAAGGTATGGTTGACAGTGTATTCCGTTATTAAGCTACTGCCAAACACCATTATGTCAATATCTTAATGGCAAATAACTACAAGGACAGCTACACTCAATCAGTAGGGTCACGCTAATATAGAGATACTATGTATGTAGGAAGGAACTTTATAGGTTCATAGGTAGGTATTAGGCTATCTGCCCAAGGGCATTTATAAGCCTAGCCAGAGTGTGTCGGCTTTTGCCGCCCCATTGATTAATTAACTGAGCCTCTGTCAAGCAGAGCCAATGAAGTGATCCCAGGGGTGTATTTTCTGTTACCCATCCACTCGTCAAGGTTTCTCGTGTGTTAGTGAGGGGCTCTGCCTAATGTAGTTAGGAATTTTATTCCAAAGCATGGGGAGTCTTTGTGACCAGAATCTATCCCTCCAGCATGTTCTATTTTTTGTTGTGGTGAGGTTTAGCTCACTAGAGCGTGTGGCTCGCAGTGACTTGGATTTCTTTAGGTGGAGCATGTCCATCAATTCTGAGTTGGACATGACTTTTAAGTCAGGTAGAGATCACCTCTGAGTAAGCGATATGCCACAGAGTACAGCCGGAGTTTTTTCAGCCGGTCTGCATAGGACATATGTTTGAGGCCAGTAATCCTCTTGGTGAGGTACTTTTGTGGTCTTTCCAGCTGTTGGAAGTGTCTTGTGAGGTACATCCCAAATGGGGCATTGTACTCTATGATGGGTCTGATGAGTGATGAGTAGAGGGGCACTATAACCTCTATTTTTAGATGCAAACCCTTTAGTAATTAGATGGGCCACATAGAAGGATTTCCTAACTACTTTGGCAATATGATTGTCAAATGAGAGATTACTATCTACCTGGGTCCCCAGATCTCTTACTACCTCTTCTGTATTAAGGGGGCTGCAACCTATGTGGTAATTTGTGGGTGTTTTGTTTTTCCCAAATGGGATGACTATGCATTTTTTGGCATTTAGCTTGAGGCCATGACTCTGACACCAGGTGTCTCTCTCAGTAAGGCCTTTTTGGAGGATGTCAGTGTCAGCCGGAGTTTCAATTATGGCTCCCAGTTTGCAGTCATCGGCGAACTTGGTTAGCCATAGTCCTCCTGCGTTTGCCTGTACTTCTGAGAAGTATATGCTGAACAGTAGGGGTCCCAGGTCCGAGCCTTGCGGGACACCACTTGTGACTGGTTTAGTTGGACCTGGAGCCTGCTATTATTACCGCGCCAGTTCTGTCTGTAAGCCAGTTGGCAACCCATCTTGTGACGTAGGGGTTTATGTTCAGGCCGGTGAGTTTTTCTATAATACCCGAGTGAGGAATGGTGTCGAATGCCTTGGCGAGGTCAAAGTAGGCTGTGTGAACCACCTTTCCCTCGTCTATGGCCTTGGTGACTGTCTCAAAGAAGTCAACAAGTTTAGAAGGTATGATCTCCCTTAAAGCCGAACTGGGTCAGGTCAAGTGTTTGGAGGTTCCCAATGTCTTTGTTAATGAGTTCCATGATGATGCGTTCCATAGCCTTGCAGACCAGGCTAGTCAAGCTTATGGGGCGATAATTACCATGGTCATTTGTGGCCCCTTCTTTGTGGAGTGGAATAACTGTTGCTGTGTGTCATTCTATGAGCATGTAGCCTGTGGAGAGGCTGAACAGTGTGATTAGGTGGGGGGTTAGTTCGTGCAAGACACATCCTGGGACACCATCTGGCCCCATTGGCGCTGTGTTTTTGGCTTTTGAAAGGGCTGTTTTCACCAGGACACTACACTTTTCCAGTATTGTTGTGGGCCCTTTTGGAGGTGAGAGGGGGGTGAAGTTTGCGCTGAATCTATCTGCCAGGATGTTGGCAATATCAATAGGTTCAGTATATTTTGTGCTATTTTGCACTAGCTCAGAGCATATCTGTGAGTTGCCACTTAGATTCTTGACATAGCTAAAGAAGGCTTTGTGATTATCTTTCGAATCCTTGGCTATTTTTCTTTCGAAGTCAGCCTTGGATGATTTTATGAGGGACTTTAGTTTCTTACTGATAGTGATCAGGGTTGTCTTTCCTTCTTGGGATTTGCTTTTTTTCTGAACTAGTTTCCTCCTTTTATTGTATAACCTGTTTAAGGCAGGGGTCCACCAGACTGGTTTCCTTCTCTTAGGGGAGTGAGTCTTGGTTTTGCTAGGGATCCATGCATCCTTGTAGGTGCTCATAGAGTGCATTTGTAAAGGATTCTGCATCTTGGGCAGCATTATCCTTTAGCATGGGGGCTGTGAAACTTACCACCTCGGTCTTAATTAAGGTGAAGTTTGCTTTAGAAAAGTTTTTCACAGTGGTTTTCTTGGTTGGGGTAGTGGTGGGATGTGGACATCCAGAATGCTTAGTTTATGGTCTGATCTAACCAGTGACAGTTTGACCTCTGGTGCGGAACACCTGTCGCCCAATATGTTTTCATCTCTGGTAGGGGAGCTTACCAGCTGATCCAGGGCGTTTGAGTTGATAAATTCCAGGAAGCGCTGAGCCTGGGAGTTTGTACTCAAGTAGTTTTCCCAGTTAATGGTAGGGTAATTGAAATCGCCCAATATCAGGGTGTTCGGTAGGACCTTCATATTTTTCAGTGTCTCCAGAAAGGCAGAGTGGTGGTCCTAGGTCATGGAGGGTGATCTGTAGCAGGCCACAATTTGCACTGCAGATTTGCCCGATGTTAGTTGCACATGGATGATCTCAGAGGTATTATGCTGCGCCACTAACCTAGAGGGGTAGGTATCCTTGATGAATATGGATACACCCCCTCCTTTTGTGTTTCGGTCCATGTTCTGTGGCTGAAATGTGTGGTATGAGTTGTAGCCCAGTAGTGCTGGAGTGCTCTCTGGGAGCCTTGAACCAGGGTTCAGTTACTGCACAGATGTCAACGCTCTCCATACTGAGGAGTGCTTCGAGCGCATACATTTTGAGATTTAAACTCCAGGCATTGAGTAGCATAACCCTCATTTTTTTATTTGTGCTGTTTATGGAGGTGGGTTTGACTTTTGAGCCTTGCCTAAAAAAGGCACTACAGGGGTAGCAAGGCCAGTATTTGAAAGCCTAGCCTATGTTAACCAAACAGTAGGAGTATGCAATGCATTCAGAGAGACAAGACATTGCATCCTATTTACTTGTATGCCCCTACTTATCTGTTGATCGCCAATCCATTACAGAACAATTTGGGTAATTTTTTACCCATCATCAGGGCAAGGGTCAATCAAGAGAGGCCTACATCTAGACAGACAGTGGGGTTGTGCCTGCTCCTCTAGTACTTGGACCACTAATCAAATCCCTGTTACCTAGGCTGCATTTAGAGCACTATCTCTTTGAGCCATGGAGCCAGGCTACAACAGTATCCTTTTATTCAGCTAGAAATACAAACCGTTTGGGGTGGTACTTCATCCTTTTGTTGAAGTACCCAATTTAACACACGACATGATAATAGAGAGTCTTCTGGCTTAAAATATTTGTGGAACTAGTAAGAAGTCAGTCTTTTCATTGGGACCCATCTAATTGGTATGGGAAGGGAACAAGCAAATGAATAAGCCTAGAGATGTATACTTTTCTCTAACTTGGGAAGTGAGGTCACCACAAATTCATTAAATTGTATGATTTCAAAATACCAGGAAAAAGCATTAGAAAGACCTAAATGTACAACAAGGTGGCTAATGCAGAGAAAGCTATACAATTTTCAAGTGTATGCCATTATACGCCTACTGCAGGGCAGCCTGCAAAAGCAGAACCAGCAGAAGGAATGTGTGGGAGCAGCACAATAAAATACTGCAGCCTGAATGAGATACAAAGCAAGAAGTATTACTGTTATAGCAGCCTAAAAATGTTGCAAAGCACAGAACAAAATGTCATAAAACCTGAAAGCGTTACACAAAGCAGGGAGTAGAACTGACTAACAGAAATGAAAAGAAGGAAACACTGACGGGGTATATTCTAATGAAATGAAGTCAATTAGTATGAAAATCACATGATCTGAACAGAATTCTAAACTTTTTTCAAGCTAAAACAAAAAGCCCTAAGAGACAGAGAGAAGTGCTGTAGAGAAAAACTTGCCAGTAAGAAATACTTCACTAATTCAATTAAAGAGGAAGAAACTGCATTAGGAAACTTCCAAAACCTATTTCTGTCAGTGTAAAACAGAAAAAACAAAAAAGGGAAGACTAAGCAACAGGTACCCATAAGAAAAATGTAAAAGTGAAAATACAATGCATTTCAAGGTTAACTTTTTTTTTTTTTTTTTTTTTTTTTAACTAGATCAAGATAGGAAAAATAAAGAGAGAAGGTAGTGTTGATTCATCCTGAGAAACAGATAAAAGTCATCTAAAGGTCAGAAAATAGTGTATACTGGGGGCGTGGCCAAGGATGAACACAGGATAGCAGCAGATTTCTTCAGCTCCACCAATTTCATTACATTGACAGGAATTAATTACTTAAAAAATTAATTCTTGAAGTAATTTTCTTTCTAAATATGTTTGTTTTATATAGTTCTTGAACTATATCTAAAAAAGAAAGGAAATCTTAATAATATTCCTGTCAGAAATTACTTTGGAAATTTTCCTGTCAGTTTATCAGTCTGAAATGAGTTCCAGTAAGACAAATTCTCAAGACTCCAGCATCAAGAAAGAACTTCAGTCTCTGATAATTATAGTCCAGCAACTTACTGCTAAGATGGATAAAATGGATACTAAAATAGACACTTTCATAGAAAAACTACAAAACAAATAGACTTGTTACATATGGACCTGCAACAACAGAAGATCCAGATGACAGGCATAGAAGAAGATGTGAATGACATGGAAAATAAAATACAAGAACAGGAAATCAACATTGAGTTTCTGCTGAAACAAAATACACATTTACAAACAAAGCTGGATGACCTGGAAAATAGATCTAGGCGCAATAACATTAGGATTTTTGGACTGCCAGAAAATATTGAAGGTAACAATATTACTTCTTTAACAACATGGCTCCCTAAAACTTTAGATTTACCAGAAGCATTCTCTTTTGGTATCGAAAGAGCACATAGATCTATAGCTAATACTAACTCTGATCTAACAAAAACTATCCTAGATCAGTTATAGTTAGATTTCTATCATCTTTTGATAAAGAGATGGTTCTTAAATCTGCTTGGGCTAAAGCTCCTGTTAAGTTTAATGAGACAACTGTGCGTTTTGACAATGACTATTCTTCCATGGTAATTGCTAAAAGAAAAGTTTTTCTGCCACTAATAAGGGAGCTTAAAAAAGCACAGTTTAAAACATACCTTCTGTTTCCTGCCAAGCTTAAAATCTTCCTTCCTGATGGTCCTAAGGTCTTCGATGATTTAGACTCTGCTTTACTGTTTGTCAAAGAAAAAGGATTTTGGATAAAATAGAAGAAATGGAATGGGCTAGTTCTTCATTAAAGAGATTGGCAACTGAAGCTTCCTGGAAGACTTCAGAGAAGAAGAAGAGACTAAAAACAAATTATTTGTTATATGTTTTTTCTCTCTCATCATTTTAGTTCATTATTAATCTTTTGAATATAGTTCCTGCATTTCCAGAAAGCCACAATTATTTTGGAAAAGATTTAATCAAAGTTATTCTCTATGTGCAAAGAAATGTTTTGTTTCATAACCAGTCAAAATGCCTGAGGATTTAATGGCAGGCTGTGACTCAATTTGTTTTCTTTCTGAAAAAGTAAGGTTAGTAATTTGATACATTTTTTATCTTTACCTTTTTTTTTCCTTCTTCTTTTATTATTTTCTTTGTTTAAACAATGACATTCTATTTAGATTATGTAGTGGGTAAAGGGTGGGGAGGGCAGGAGAGAACAGTAATGAAAATATCATTAATAGAATAATAACATATTTATTTCTTGTAAAAGTTTATAAGTTCTTCAAATGCTATTTCTAATTATACTTTCTTGATTATACTGCTTATGCTTGTTTGTAAATAATCTGTCATGCTTTAACTAATAATAATCAGAACTAAATAAGAGTAAATAATATGTTTTATTTTTAACTCTATTAATATAAACAGTAAGTAACATTCCATTGTATATACTTCTTACAGCTTTCTCTTACATTTTTTATTTCTGCCTCACTCCCTTTTATTTTCTACTCTCTTTTCTTTTCTTTATTAATATATAGAAATGCTTTAGACTGTGTGGGCACAGTGAATAATAGGATTTGTATGAAAATTGAGTTGGGAGAAGAATGCTGAGTTTTATTGCTTGTTGGTAATTTTGAGTTTAATTTCACTTGCATAGAGGCTCTGATGATCTGTGGAATACATTGTGGAGGTTCTGTCATGTTTAGATGCATTTACACTGCTAAATGAATGTTTGTCACTAGTTTTTAATAAGTTTCCCGCCAAAATGTTAAGAGAGACAATCTGGGATGTGGGCTGTCTTATGCACAATTGTCCTTGAGTTACCTCAGAATCTTCAAATCACAGAATTCTCAGAGAGAAACTGAAAGCAGTTAGTATAAACATTGACAAGGTTATCACACTGACACACCACAGATTCAGGAAAAATACTCTGTTCATAAAATATGTCAGTTATAATGAGTTTAAATGATGTAGTTTCTTGTAGTAAGTAAATGTCTTATTTTAGAAGGCATAAAAAATGAAACATTTATTTAAATGTTTTTGAAAATCTACTTAACAGCAGCATAATAATCTGTGTTAAAAATTTGTGTTCCAAACATATACTTTACTATAACTCATTTAATTCATCTGATTGATGAACATAATCTTATAACTCTATTCTGGAAGAAATGTCATGTGATATATTTTAAAGCAGTAGGTTAGCATGATTGTAAAATCTGGTTACCAATATGTGTTTGCTGTGCATTATTTTGTATAAAGCAGACAGATTTATTCTAGGGACAGCAAGTAGGATAGTGCTCTACTAACACACAACTCAGTGAGATCAGATATATATATATATATATATATATATATATATATATATATGTGTGTGTGTGTGTGTGTGTGTGTGTGTGTGTGTGTGTGTGTGTGAGTGTGATGGCTTTTTTTCTGAGAATCTGCATAACTATCCAATATGATTTATAATAATTTCTATGAATACAATATTTTACTCTATTGACAAAATGAATGTTTGCCACAAGTTTTAATAAGTTTCTCGCCAAAATGTTAAGGGAGACAATCTGGGATGTGGGCTGTCTCATGCATAGTGTCCATGAGTTTCCTAAAGCTTCACTCACAGAATTTTCACAGAGAAACTGAAAGCAGTTAGTATAAACATTGACAAGGTTATCACACTGACACACCACAGATTCAGGAAAAATACTCTATTCATAAAATATGTCAGTTATGATGAGTTTGGATGATGTAGTTTCTTGTAGCAAGTAAATATCTTATTTTAGAAGGCATAGAAAATGAAACATTTATTTAAATGTTTTTGAAAATCTACTTAACAGTAGCATAATAATCTGTGTTAAAACTTGTGTCCCAAACATATACTTTACTATAACTCATTTAATTCATCTGATTGGCAAGCATAAATAATCTTATAACTCTATTCTGGAAGAAATGTCATGTGATATATTTTAAAGCAGTAGGTTAGCATGATTGTAAAATCTGGTTACTAATATGTGTTTGCTGTGCATTATTTTGTATAAAGCAGACAGATTTATTCTAGGGACAGCAAGTAGGATAGTGCTCTACTAACACACAACTCAGTGAGATCAGATATATATATATATGTGTGTGTGTGTGTGTGTGTGTGTGTGTGTGTGTGTGTGTATGTATGTATATATGTGTATGTGTGTGTGTGTGTGTATATGTGTGTGTGTGTGTCTGTGTTTGTGTTTGTGTGTGATGGCTTTTTTTTAGGTAATAACGCAGGTGTTTCTGAGAATATGCATAACTATGCAATATGATTTATAATAATTTTTATGAATACAATATTTTACTCTAATGACAATAATGAGTTTAAGTAAATGCTCATATACAAACAATTCAAGATTTTTTTGGAAGCTGTTGATAGAATTCACATGACAGAAAATAGATGCATCTTAATGCATGTAATGTCTGAATCATATTAGCCAAAGTTTTTGATTTAAATGAATGTTAGAACATAATTTTCTCTCCTCTTGATTTCTAACATTAAGATTATTTGAATGCTATTAGAATACAAGTGTTATATATTACATAGATCTATATAATAGTATGAACAGTTTTAAAAAAAAAAAAAAAAAAAAAGTTTATTTTAGTTTATATGATGCTGTTTTACCAAATGTGTAGTTTTGTCTTGATAGATAATTGAATTGAAAACTGTTAACCTCAGTTAAATATAACTAGTATTAAATTGATAAGGTGGTAGCTGAGGTACTGCTGCTTAGGGTAGGGGTTAACTTGAGTAGTAAATACTGCTCTAAGTTGGAGTTTTCAACTCCAGGCGGGATGCAAGGTTTAATCCTTACATTATTTTCACTTGTTCATTGTTATATGTATATAGTTTTGACATCCACAATATATTTTGTACACTCATTGTCACTACAAACAAAATTGAATCCTATACAAAATCCCATAAGAGATTTAATAAATACAGCTATATTTAAAGGTACACCTAAAGAGGAGATGTAACATTATTTATCTTGTTATTTGTTATTTCGATCATAAGATTCTTGAGTTTTAAAAATGCCAAATGACATCTTTAAAAGGAATTTCTTTAAACATTAATGGATTGAATAATC
Organism: Protopterus annectens; assembly: GCF_019279795.1. Classification (NCBI taxonomy): domain Eukaryota; kingdom Metazoa; phylum Chordata; order Ceratodontiformes; family Protopteridae; genus Protopterus; species Protopterus annectens. The sequence continues at coordinate 446,075,944 of NC_056741.1, read as the reverse complement.
CGTGTAAAAGGGCAAGCCTAATAAGATACATTAATCTACACAAGGCCAATCTAGTCTTCCTGCAAGAAACCCATCTCTTGAAAAAGATATTGATAAACTAGCCACTAATAAGTATACAGTATTGGTTAGTTCAGAGCACACTCAGAAAAAGAGGAGTGGCTATTTTATGGAATAAAAGTATGCCCATTCCTAAAACCATTAAGTCTTATCAGGATGACAAAGGAATGTTTTGTATGGTTACAATACAAATTAATGGGAAGACTTACACTTTAATTAATGTATATTGGATACCTGGAATTGGTATTAATACAGTGAAACATCATATTGATAAGATCATATCATTCTCTGTAGGGGATATTATTTTAGCTGGTGATTTTAATTGTATACTACATGAAAGTGATACTACCACTATAAAGAAAAGAAGAATTACATCTAATGCAAAACATTTAAATGATTTTGCTAATTCTTATCATTTGAATGATATTAATAATCAGATAGAGTCAAAATCATTACCATACACCTTTTTTCTAACAGATACAAAACTTATTCAAAAATAGATAGGGTCTTTATTTCTAACCAGATGGTAACAGATTTAATTAATTCCAAAATCATTTCATGTCCTATATCTGATCATAACTCAATTGTTTTTGAATTCATGATAAAAATACTCATAATGTTCAGATCAAAAGGATACCAGCATACTTAACTCAGCTAAAAGACTATAAAGAATATATACTTTCAGAAGTACAACATTTTCTAGACATAAATAATACTCCTGAAGTCTCCATTGTCTATGTTTGGGATGCCTTAAAATCATATCTATATGGACAAAGTATCAGATGGTATAATAACAAAAGGAAATCTTGGGATAAGGAATTGTTAGATATTCAAAGTAAACTAGACTCTTATAAACATAATAATAAAGAAAATATTATGGACAAGAAAGTTATTGAAGAAATAAACAAACTAAATGAGAAATACAAAGAAATTTTGACTCATAAAGTTAAAATAACTTTAGAGAAATACAAGTTTTGTCTTATTCAATAAGCCCCAAATACTTACATAGACTTAAAAATAAAACAAAAGATTGAATAAACAAAACCATATCAAAGAAATCTTTTCTCTAAGGAAAAAGAAGAATGTTTCTAGTATACCAGAAATACTGGATGAATTTAGAAATCACTTTCACAAGATTAACCATAACAACATTAACATGGAACCTAAAGATAAAATAAAGGAGTTTATAACCACAAACATGAATAAAAAGCTTAATAAACAACAGATTAAACTATTGGACAAGAGTATTTCATATACAGAAGTTATTACACAAATAAATAAGCTTAAATCAAACAAAGCACCGGGTAATGATGGTATTATACCAGAGATATATAAAATCCTTTCTAAAACTACATATTCATTAATACATAAGGTTTTATTCTGGCCCAAACTGAGTTAATAACCCCCATCTTGGCAATATACATTTATTTCACCAATTTTAAAACCTAATAAAGATCCAACTAGATGTTCTTCATATCGACCCATCTCATTACTTAATGTTGATTATAAAATGTTTATGAGTATTTTTGCTGATAGATTGAAGACAATTATCCCCGGCATTATAGACATAGATCAGACGGGCTTCATTGTAAATAGAAATACTTTTGATAATATAAGAAGAACTTTAACATTAATTGATTTTGCAAATAGGAAAAGAAAGATTTAACACTTATTAGTCTTGATATAGGTTCAGCATTTGATTCAGTAAGTTGGGACTATCTGTTTACCTTAATGAAATGCACAAATTTCTCTGATGCATTTGTAAATTTAATTGAGCATTTATACAAAGGAACGCTGGCTTATATTAAGGTAGGAACATATGTTTCACAAAAAATACCCATTCTTAAAGGTACAAAGCAAGGATGTCCACTTTCTCCACTATTATTCACTTTAGTAATGGAGCCTTGGGCTAATTTGATTAGAAACAGTACTGACATAGAGGGTTTTGAAATAGAAGAAAATACATCAAAAATTCAACTTTTTGCAGATGATGTTCTAATTACATCAGCAGGATCTAATTCTTCTATGCAGTCTTTATTTGATAAAATGATGAATTTTAAAAGTATTTCTGGTTTAATATTCAATGAAGAAAAAACTAAAATACTACCTATATATACACGAAAAAATACTCTCATTAGTGATTTTACTAAATATGTACCCAACTCAGGTCAGATAACTTATTTAGGTATAATACTATCTAAAGATATTAAATCTATTATATATAATAACTATAATACCTGTTTTCTTAATATACAAAATCTTTTAATACCTGGAATAATATGTTTTTACTATGGAGGAGAGACTTACAATTATTAAAATGATAATATTCCCCAAGATTTTATACTTAATACAATCAATAATACTTTCACCTACAAAAATAACTATCAAGAAACTGAATACACTAATGTTAAATTTCTTATGGGCACCTAATAGACCTAGGATTGCATTAAAGAAACATACTAATAGCTGGTCTCAAGGGGTATTTCTTTTCCAGACTTTAATTTATATATTATCTCTTCTATTATAAAAGTTATTACTTTATTAATAGATCGGTCATATGTCGCAAAATGGAAAGATTATTGGGAGCTAATTAGTATGCACTTCATGAAAATCTCCTTAACACATAAAAATATGATTATAAATAACTCCATGTTGTGGTTGCTAAAGGAATTTTGTACTTCACCTATTACACCTAAACATATGGTCTGTTACCCATTAAATATTATTATTAGTTATTGTAACTTTATATTCATGCACCCTAAGTATAGGGAATGGAATTTTATTGTATTCCTATAATTTATACTCAGGGTATGCTTATGTCATCTACTTCTGAAGGAGCTCATTTAGCTATAGATAATAATCTAAAGTACTGGTATCAGCTGATATCTGATAATAAAGTTAAAAATCTAGATTTCTTAAAACAAGAATTTGATCTAAGAGAAACTTGCTGGTTAGAGGTTCAGATCTTTAGACAACATCTCATTGATAGAATAGATCTAATGTCTATAACAGTTAAAGAATCTATTCCAAAACTGATTGATTACTTGATAATAAATTTACAGCATAAAGTTTCTGATAAAGGTAAACTTTCATATATACATAAAATTATCAGACAAGAAACTTTTACAATGTAGATTCATACTGGAATTATTTCACCTCTATTAATGGGGACCCACCAACTCAACAAGATAAACAATATATATTGGAATCTGCTTATAGAACTACATCTTCCATTGTCTGGAGACTTTATACATGGAAATTTTTACATAGATCTTTTATACACCTTTGATGATGAATAAAATTAATAATAAAGATAATCTATGTAAGAGATGTAATGTAGAAATTAATGCTGACTGGGCTCATATGTTTTATGACTGTATGAAGTTGAAAGAATACTGGAAGTCAATTAATGAATTTTTGCAGGCTCTTTTACAGATAATTTCATTATTTCTAAGTCTCTTATATTATTCAACACACCTGTACCTCAATGTGTTAAAAGATTAAGCTTCCCTTGTTATGGTCTATCCTAGCAGTGGCTAGGAAAATAATAACTAGAAATTGGATTTCAGATGCACCTCCTTCATTCAATGAATTTAAAAATGTTATGAATATAATGTATCATATGGAAATAAGCACAATTAGAATGAGAACAACTAGAAAAACATCACATTTTATTGTATGGGATAATTTACAAAATTTGTTAAAAAAATTCTAATTTCAATAGCACAGTATTTTAGTTTAATTAATTGATCTGATTGTAGTGGATGTCTTTGTAAATACTTTAGTTGTTTTGTTGAATATTATAATAATACCTATTTTTAATTATTTGTATAAAATTGTTATGATATTTCTCTTGTATGTTAAAACAATAAATTTGTTTTTAAAAAAAAGAAAATAGTGTATACTGAGAGACAAGAAGAAAGAAGAGAGCCCTATTGATATTCCTTGTTCATCCAAAATACAAGAACTGTAAAAGAAAGGGTTAAGAAAAGAAACAAAGCACACACACACACACACATATATATATAGTCTATATCATAAAACCAAAACCAAACTCTCTAACGCTCACATGAGCGAATATTCAAAAAGTCGAAGTTGGTATTAGTCCCCCACAACCCCCACTAAATATATATTCCTACTCAGAGATCGCACTACAGTGAGGAAAGGTCAAAAAATCCGATCTTCACTGTACTGTGATCCCAAAATACCAAATTCGAGTTCGAGACTTTGCATTTTTGTCATAAGTAGACTCTCTCTATATATATATATATATATATATATATATATATATATATATATATATAAACTGATACTAAACCATAATTGGATTAAGTGCCTTTTCTAGGAGATTTAGACACAAGATCCCAATAACTGCATTGGTAGAACAGAATGCAGTACATTCCGCATTAGAACAAGCGGATCTACCGTATAATCTGCTTAAGACTTAAAAAGAGACAGTGGAAAGAGCATGCATTGAGCCAAACAAAGAAAATTATAGCCACAACTGTAGGAAAAGATAAATATTTATTCATTTACTCACGTGTCTTTGTTTACCAGGAAAATCCAACTGGTATTACCAATTTTCACTGGAGGCCTAGGGAGAAAAGCTCCACTTGTTTACATTGCATTATACTTTGTTTCAGTTAAACACTGAGTCATTACATAGTTACATTTCTATTTACATCTATACACATAACAGTAGTTATATTATACATTCTAAGATTTTTACAGAGGTAGAAAGTTACTAAGGAGAAAGCCTAAGTGCAACTTAATTAAAAAAAAAAAAAAAAAAAGATAATAAAATAAAAATAAAAAGATGCTCCTACTTACTCATACTAAATTACAAAATGACTTGCTGTACAAAGTAAATAAGGAGAGAGAAGAAACAGTACACCAACGGTTGCTACTCAAGCACTTCAGAAATGTATTGAGATTAGCATATAGCCATGTAGTAGTGGACACCTAAGACTACAGCAATGATCCTAGCAATGTTTTACAAATCAAATGATAAAAAAATGAAGCTGAGAACGTCTGTGTTGGGTACTCTATTGCACGACAACAGCCCTCACACCCATGTTTTAAAAATCCTTTGATTCTAATGTCTAGAATAATGGGCAATTTGAATGTATCGCTACAGACATTGTTGGACCACTGGTAAAAAATCAAGCAATGGATTTCAATATATTTTATTTATTTTGGGCTATGCAGCTAATTACCCCAAAGCTACCCAAGTAAAAAAAATGCTAGATGTAGATATGGAGCTAGTCTTATTTTCTGGAGTAGGGACACTTAAGAAAACAGTGGCTAGGAGACCCCCACATACATGTCCAAAATAATGCATAAAGTGTGCCACTGCTTAATGTCAATCAATGAAAACCTCAGACTACCATCCCGAGGCAGACAGATTACCCAATTTAACACATTACATAATACATAGTGTGTGTTCTGACTTAAAATATTTGTGGAAGTAATTAAGATGTCAGTTGAGAAAATATATTAAGGAATTTGGCAAGGACTGGGACCAGTTAATACCATACCTCCTGTCTGCCAATAAAGAAGCGTCACAAGCCTTGAAAGGGTACAGCCTTTTTTGGGTTATTATATGGAAGTTATCTTCTGAGACTGTTGTGTATTACCAGAAGGAAAAAAATCTGCACTTAATGTATCAGAGCACTATACCAATAAATAAGGAAGACTAGAAGTGGTGATTGCTTACAGTTTGGGAACACAGAAAGAACTCAAGCTGCATAATAAGTAATGTAACAAAGCAATACAAGGGTCATGGAGTTTAAAGCTTAATACTAGCTGATACAACTTGTCCTCTTCAGTCAAAAATTAAGTTTTGTGCTAAAAGGTAGGGTCCATCTGAAATAAGAGAAAAAATAAGAGAGGTAAACTACAAACTCAGGTAGACTGGTAAAAGAAGCCCAGAACAAGGTACAACTAATCAACGTTATAAAGGAAGTGCATATCTATAGGTAGTTTATCAGGAGACAAAATGATGAGCAAAGAAAACTGAAATTGATGGTTGGAGATCAGGAAAATCATACTCCAAGTCACAGAAACAAGACATAGCTTGTGTTAAGTAGCAAGGGAATGTTTGCAGTACTGCCTGGCAGAATGAGCATGATTCAACAGCATATTCAAACTATTCCAGAGAGAATGAAAGAGTCGTAAAGAAAGCATTTCAGAGTTACACAGTTGCCCAATGCACAGGACTAAGAAAAGGAGATAAACACAAAGGCTAGGAACTGCATTAAATGAACTACAGACAGTGAAACTACAGCATTGTTCTTTTCTCATTCCACCACAAGGCAGATGGCATACTAAGAGCATATATGTAACCCAACAATCATGAAACGCAAGTTTGACTAGGCATGCATGTAAAGAATCATGTAAAGGATAAATAATGACATAGCAAGCCTTGAGAGACTGGATCCAACCCAATTTTGTTTCGTCAAGGGCAGGTCATTCCTACTCAAGCCGATGGACATTTTTGAGAAGGTACTGTGGTGGTGGTGCTGCGGTAGCGTTGTCGCCTCACAGTTAGACGTTGCCCGCTCAATTCTCAGTTAGAGCGTCTTCTGTGTAGCGACATGCGTGAATGGGCGTTCCTTTGTTGAAGGTTGTGTGTTAGGCCCGGCAAGCCAGTATGTAAAAATCTACTGCCAATTATTAGCGGACCGGAGTTCCGCTGTGGCGACCCCTAACCGGGAAAAGCCGAAAGACACAAACTAAAGCAATGGATGAGAGCAAAACAGTGCATACTGCCTACCTTGACCTGGTCACTGCATTCAACACAACACCACACGTTGGCATTGTAGACAAACTCATGAAATTAAGTATAAACCCTATGTCACCCACTGGGAGAGCCAGCTGGCTCAACAATAGGACCCAAGAAGTCAGGATAGTGGTGTCTACCTCCAGGAAAAGGACAGAGTTTCGCAGAGACCCATAAGGCTCGGTGCTGAGGTCACTCCTTTTTGGCATCTACTTCTCTGAAGTCAAAGGCCAACATGAAGTGCCTCTGGCCGACCAAGTGTGCAGATGACTGCAAACTAAGCACAGTGACAGAATTCCCCAAAGACACAAATACCCTCCAAGAAGGCCTAATTCACACCAATACCTGGTGCCAGAGCCACCGTCAAACTCAATGCCAAGAAATGCATAATGGCATTCTTTGGAAAGATGGCTACCGCTGCAAACTACCACATTAATAGTACACTGAATGGTCAGGGATTTGGGTACACCAATCTGTGACATTAACAGAACTTGTTGGCGGGATAGATTTGTGTCCCAAAGACTCCATCATGTGTAGAATAGACTCCCACTACATGTCAAGCAGAGTACCTCTCTAGCCCTCTTTAAGGGGAACCTGGACAACTGGATGGGAAATGGAAAATACATCCCTGAGATCCCACCTCTCTCTCTGCTGGACAGGGGAAACAGGTGCTGACTGAGGGAACATGGGCAAAATTCTTGGCTAGGCTTATAAGAGCCTCCGGGCCAATAGCCTAGTATGATCCTATGAACCTACACTTGTTGACCGTAACCTTGCTTTTGAACATCACGTGTTTACAGTAATAAGGAAATGATTCCATGCTGTACAGTTTATAAGCAAGTGTATGGCATCTAGGTCAAAGGATGTCATAGTTCTGCTGTATTCGACCCTAATCATACCCAATCATAGAGTACAATGCCCCCTTCAGTATGTACTGACTAGATGTATGCAACAACAGGAGCTCCACAGAGGTGCCTCACAAAAAGAATGCACACCATAAACATGTCCTACACAGGCTGCCTAAAAGCCCTATCCCTGTACTTGGTATCCTACAAACTGCTGAGAGGTGTTCTATTGCCTGGCCTACAAAACACCACCTTCTGATCTTGCTCTGATGGACCTGTTGCAGATGTGCAAAACAAACAGACTTACCCAGTCTAGGGACTTGCACCTCTTCTGCAACATAAAGAGGACATTTTAGCAGGACAGGCATGGGTCTTCAGAGACAACCTCTTTTCTGGAACAGACTTTCCATGGACGTGAAGCAGAGCTCTTCCTTAACCCAATTCAAATTTAACTTGCACTAGTGACTGGATGATGAATTGAAAATGTACCCCTTTGTCTGGCAGCTGTCTTTCTATTAAGCAGCCTGTAAATGTTAGAACATCGATGCCAAAGCCTACACATACCCTTTAAAATATCCTCACAGAATCAAAACAACTCAGAAACATTTGGGAGGCAAGGCTTAAAAAGGCCCCCTGAGGTTGTTAGCCAAGTAATCACCTTTGAAGTACCCCAGACCCATTTTCCCAGCTTTGATATATCAATTTTATCCCCCCCCCCCCCTCCGTGATATTTCACACCAAGGTGTCCTACCCAACACACAATATTTTGCATTTGTCTGGAATGAACCTCACGGGCCACTTTTTCTGCCCACTTGCTCTGTATTTATATATCTACAGGTTCATACGTTTAGGTTCATAGGTTTGTACTAGGCTATCAGCCCTAGGGCCTATACAAGCCTCGCCTTAACATCTTTCTTAGATACTTCTCATCCTCCACTGTTTTAACTATCTCAGCACCATCAGTGAAAAGGCTGATCCTGTTATCTATCCCCTCAAAGTTGGTGTCGCTTGTCCAATCAGGATAAAACAGATGAGCATTCGTGGATTCTGTTCAAACAGCTTTATTATGTATAAACACATCAGGATTGAGGCTTAATAACGAACTTCGATAAACTTATAAACAAACTAGCTATCACACTCATACATGTTCACTCTCTGGCTGCACTGTCAAAATGGCACTGAAGCTAGTACGCGCTTCCTATTTATATGCACATGATCTCCTTGAAATGCTTCTTAAAGGTACAACACACACACACACTATTCTAAATCCTTCCTCTGAGAAATGGGTCATGCATTACTTACGGCATTTAACTGACATGCAATTGATACAAATAATTATTTGACATGAATTATACAGAACTAAATACATACAATTATGTCCAGGTAGCTGTGTATTTCACATTACGTCTGGAAATATGACGAAATCGTGCGACATAGAAATTAGAACTAGGTCTAGCAACTGGGACCATCTCTGCTGAATGTTCAGCTTTGGGTACATCAGGATCATCACCAAGAACGGAAGCAGAAGTTAAGACACGTTCTGTAAAAGGATCATCACCTGGACTGCTCTGAGATCTAGAGTCTGTATCACAGGAACAATGCTGCGATATAGAGTCTGATACAGGAAAACATCAGCATACTCTTGAGAAAAATAGCTTCAGTAAAACTGGAACTAGGATAACTGCTTATATGATTAACTTCTTTAGTAAAGGAAAGCAAATTCATTCTCAAACTGTCTGAGACCCAACAATGACTGCACAGGTCTTCGGACTACATAGAACAACAAGCTGTAGCAGTTTCTACCGTATTTCCCTGCAAATAAGACGGAGTCTTTTTTTTTTTTTTTGCTCCAAAAGACACATTATGGCTTAGTTTCAGGGGATGCCTTTTTTTTTTCTTTGTGTACAACAATCTACATTTATTCATGTACACAAATCTATATTTACTCATGTACAAAAATATACATTTATTCATGTACACAAATATACATTTATTCATGTACACAAATATACATTTATTCCCGTTATTGGGGCAACAGTTCTAGGTAACACGTTAACAGCTGTGTGAGATTTCAACTTCAGAATATCTACACCTTGGCTTGCACAGTGCAATACTTCATGCTTAACAGAAAGTGCAGAAAAATCTCAATACATGTGTTGCGGTCAATTAACAATGCTAAGTTTCTGCAGCACATAAAATACACTTACAAGAGCGGAACCGTACACATTTAAAATAAATCTAAATGTCCAACACAAACAGCAATGGTCTGCCGTTCTAAATCACCCTTGACCAAAATAAATATGCAAATTATTTTCCATTACCAGTTTAAGCACGTTTTGTCTCACTGTGTCAAAAGATTAAGTATGGACATCCCAAGGGGAATAAAACAGGTGAATAACTGTCACTTTATGAGTATTGTTGTTTTTTTTATTTCTTACCCAAACGCTAAGAGAAGAATAACGGAAAATCATAAAAATTAAGTCTGGGAACTAGTGATACACATAGAATATATATATATGTGTTCAGCCTTACTTTGTAATTACCCCTTGATAATTTTTATCAAGGAGATAAATTTTATTGAATAATGAAATGTTACCTTAATACCATACAATAAAGTAAAAAAAAAAAAAGTACAGTTGTGTACACTTACCATAAATGCAGATGTTAGAGTGTATTCACTGTTGCAGTCATTACATTTGGGTTATCCTGCTGGCAGGTTGCCCTCAGTCGGCCTGAATTCCAAAGTCTTGGGTCCTGCGTCGGTTGCTGTCACCTCCTCCCTGCCGTCAGGTCATCAGGGGGTATTAAAAGATGCAGCCGACGCCATTTTCTTTAGTTTTTCTTGCCCCAGACGGCAGGTGCCCCCAAAAGGGTAGGCTAAAAATATGTAAATAAAACATACATGCACCAAAATAAGCTTTACCTTAATCGATAAGCAAGTACACCACCTAGGTTGTATAGATTAGAGAAGTAAAGTTAAGTCCCAGCAAGAGTAGGGGGGATGGCGGGTGGGTAACCTGGACTGCGACAGTGAATACATTCGAACATCTAAATTTATGGTAAGTATACACAACTGTACTATGTTCTTCGTGTTTCACTTTTGCAGTCATTACATTTGGATTGAGTCCCACAGCTATGGTTGGGGGGCTGGAGCTAAACAGCATTAGGAGAGGCTATGAGGCCCTGCAGAACTGCAGTGGCAAAGCCTGCCCTGGATTTAGAGTAAAGAGGCAGATTGTAATATTTTGTAAAGTTATGCACTGAACTCCAAGTAGCAGCCTCTAAAATGTCTTTGGTTGGTACTCCCCTGAGAAAGGCTGCAGAAGTGGCTGCAGCTCTGGTTGAATGTGGCCTAATGCCCTCAGGCACTGGTTTGCCATGCTGTGAGTAGCAGAAACGAATGCAGTGACCTATCAGTCTGCTTGGAGATGGCCTTTCCTTGTGATGCTGCGGCATATGCCACTAGTAATTGTTCTGTCTTTCTGAAAACTTTAGTTTTGTCCAAGTAGAATCTAAGTTGTCTGTGTACGCCCAAAGAATGCAGAATTTTCTCCCCCTTGTTCTGTGGATTTGGATAAAAAGTTGGCAAATGAATAGTTTGGTTAAAGGCTACACTGGATACCACCTTAGGCATAAATGTAGGGTTTGTTCTCAGAGAGACCCTGTCTGGAAAAAAAATGATAAAGGGTTCCAGAGCCATGAGAGCCTGTAGCTCAAACTCGTCTTGCAGAAGTTATTGTTAGGAGCAGACCTGTTTTCCAAAATAAGAATTTTATATCTGCAGTAGCAGCTGGCTCAAAAAGAGGTAAGGTGAGTTTTTCCAAGACATAACTGAGGTCCCATGCAGGTATTGGCGTTCTCCTTGGAGGCCTTAAGTTTTTGGCTCCTCTGAGGTACTGCCTTAATAAAAGATGAGAAAAACGTCGTGGCTTTGTATTGTAATGAGCCGAAATGGCAAAGGCATGGATTTTAATTGATGAAAAAGATAGGCCTTTGCCCAGCATCTCAGTTAAGTATTGCAAAATCTGAGGAATATTTGGGACAGCTGTATCAGTTCCTTGAGCTTGGTTCCAAACACAAAATCTCTTCCATTTCCCAGCACAGGATTTTCTAGGACTAGGCCTTTTGGCTTCTAAAATGACATCCATCACAGCTTTACCGAGAGGTGTGGTTTGTATGGCTACATTATCCGCCATGCTGCCAGGTTTAGAGTTCTGAGTTGGCTGTGCAGCCTCTGATTGTTTTGCTTGGACAGTAGATGAGGAATATGAGGTAATGTTCAGGCTGGGCATTGGGACAAGTTCCGTAAGCTTGGATACCAGTACTGGCGTGGTCAGTCTGGGGCAATCAGAATCATTTTTGGTTTCTCCTGTTTGACCTTTAGGAGTACCTTGGGGAGGAGAGGCAGTGGAGGAAAGGCATATACTGATAGGTTTGCCCAGTTGAAAGATAAGGCATCCACATTCCAAGTTTGTCTGTGATAGGTCCTTGTGCAAAATCATTTTAGTTGATTGTTGTGAGGGGAGGCAAATAGATCTACGTCCGGGCATCCCCATTTCTTTGTCATCATGCTGAAGACTTGTGGATCCAGCTGCCACTAGTGGGGATCCATGAGGTTTCTGCTTAGTTCGTCTGCCAGAGTGTTTTCCTTTCCTGCAGATAAACTTGGTAAGTCAATGCTGTGTCCCATAAAGCCATGGCTAGTCTGCAAAGGGGGTAAGAATGAGTGCCCCCTGCTTGTTTATGTACCACATGACTGTGGTGTTGTCTGTCTTTATCAGTAGTTGTCCCAGATGAAGTAGGTCCTTGAAGGTTGTCAGGGCATTTTGAACAGCTAGCATCTCTTTTTGATTGATATGTAGATGCTTTTGGTTTGTGGACCAGGTGCCCTGAATGCCTCGTCCTGCCATGTGTGCCCTCCAGTCATAATCTGATGCATCCGTCTTTAGGCTCTGCCTGGCTGGGGGTTGTGAGAATGGCTGTCCCTTGTTTTGGTGACAAGCCTTTGCCCACAATCGAAACTCCTGTTGCAGGCAGGGAATGAGAGTAATCACTGTTTCCCGGCTGTGGCAATGTTGTGTCCAGACACTTTTTAGGTACCACTGAATTTTCCTCATATGCAGTCTTGCATATGGTATTAATAAGATGCAGGATGCCATGAAGCCCAAAGCCTGCAGAATTTTTCTTGCAGACAACCAGGCCTTTGTTGCCATTTCCTTGAAATAGGTAGTCAGTTGCCTTTGTTTGTCTGGAGTGAGATAAGCCATCTGGGCAGTTGTATTTAAGCTTGCACTCAGGAATATTCTCTCTTGAGAGGGTAGTGGTTTTGATTTATTTTTGTTGACTGTGTACCCTAGGCATGTTAAAAGTCTTTTCACAAATATCAGATGCTGTAGTAGAATGTCCTTGTTCTCTGCTTGTATGAGGCAGTCATCCAAGTAAGGATATATTTGTATTCGTCTTTGTCTGCAGTAAGCAATTACTGGTGTCAGGCACTTTGTGAAGACCCTGGGCGCAGTAGATAAGCAAAAGGGCAGTGCAGAGAATTGGTAATGCTTTGAGCCAGCCTTGAATCTGAGGTATCTTCTGCATGATTGTCTGATTGGGACATGCAGGTATGCCTCTAAGTCTAAAGTTACGAGCCAAGCCTTGCTGCCCAGCATGGGCAGAAGCTGCTGCAAGGTCAACATCTTGAATTCTGGTATATCCACTAAAGTGTTTAGAATAGATAGGTCCAGTATTGGTCTCCATGCTTTGTCCTTTCTGGGTACCAAGAACAGTCTTGAGTAAAATCCTTGTCCCTGCTCTTGCTGTGGCACTTGTTGAATAGCCCTCATTGTCCATGAGAGCTGCGACTTGTTTTTGAGCCTCTGCCCATTGATTTTTTGGCAGGTCTGGCCAACTGTTTGCCCTTGGCAAGGTATGAAAGGGAAACTTGTAGCCTTGTGACACTATGTCTAGAACCCATTTGTCCTGGATTATAATGTTCCAATTTTGAGAAAAAAATGCTAGTTTCCCCCCTAAGGGTGCTGCCAGAAGATAAGTGCTTGGTGCAGGCAGGGGGGAGTCAATGGGACGGTTTCCTATACGTTTGTGATTTGTCTTCTCCACCTTTGGAAGTAGAAGCACTCCATTGCTTAGACCTGTAGGAACCTTGCGGCTGTGATCTGCATCTAGGGCGTCTGGATCTGCCCCTTTGAGGTCTGTCTGAGACTGGAAAGGACCAATTCTTTGTAGGCCAGTGTCTGCTAAATCTAGGTGGCTGTACTTGTAAGAAATCCTTGACCGTTTGCATAGATTTAGCTTTGTCCTCCATTTTCTTTAACACCTCTTCTGCCTTAACACCAAACAAGGTATCATATTGTAATGGAGCATCTAATAATTTTGCTTTAACATGATCAGGCAAGATTTTGTTCCTTTAACCAAGCATGCCTCCTAATGACAGAACCCGTAACAGCTGCCCTGCAGGAGGCCTCCAGAGAATCAAAACCACATTGCAAAGTATGCTTTCCAACTTGTTCAGCTGCATGCAATAAATCCTGCATTTCTTTGTTTTCTGCACATTCAGAATTTACCACCATTTTCTGTTTAAGCAGTGTCATGATATATTGCTGATATTTGAGCATATGAAACTGGCAATTTAAGGCATTATAGCTAAGGTAGCAGATGTGTAAATCTTTTTTCCCCATCTATCCAGTGCCCTAGAAACCCTGTCAGAGGGGGTCGGGTTTTTTGCAGTGGAAGCCTTGACCCCTTTGGGACCCTGAGAAATAGTTTCTGGGTCTGCAGTAGGGTTTTTGAAAAGAAATTTATGAGAGTCAGGGACCTTGTAGTATCTGTCCGGCTTAACAGGAGCTGGAGGTAAGGAGTCAGGGGTCAGACTAGACTCTGAGAACACATCATCTACAATGTCTAACACAGGTGGAATAGCTAGAGGCTTGTGTTGAGGTAGTAAAAGGAAGTCTCTGAGCCTCCGCTTAGATTCTGAAAAATCTTGGCTCTCCCAGTGGAAGTGCTCTCTCGTGGTATACAAGGTTTCCCCAAAAGAGTAGTCCTCAGGAGGAGAAGCTGAAGGAATTGATTCTTCAGCATCAGAGTCCTCATAGGGAGGAAGAGAATATTCCTGAGCAGAAGAGGAATCAGAAGAAATGGAAACCTGATCTTCGGCCATTTTGTGCATCTGTTTTTTGGGCATGGAGGCCTGTCCATGTGGCTGGTAAACTTGTTTCTTTGCCTTTGAAGTCGGTTTAATATATAATTGTTTAGGTCTGAATACACCCTCAGAAGTCGATGCCTGCTCAGCGGCTCTGAACCCATCTGAGGGAATAATTTCCGAGGCTCCAATACCTCAAGTTTCCAGCGGCCTGGCCGACTCCACGTGGGAGTCGGTAGCAGCCTGCGACTCTAAAGTAGCGGGCATCAGGGGCTGCGGAAGCGCCTTACTGAGAACCGGCGACTTGCTAAGGAGAATCTTCGTCGGCTTTGGACCTTGGTTGCCTGTCTTTTTTTTTGCGTTTTTTGTGAACTCCGGTAGTCAGATGCCTATCTGACGACATTGTATAATTAAATCTTGGCCGAAAATAGCTTAATGCAAAATTGTACCGACGCTTAACAGTGCGTTGGTTAAATGTAGCACAAAACTGACAACTAGAAACGGCGCGGTCAGGGCCTAGGCAAGGAATACAGTAAGAATGAAGGTCCTTGTGAGGTATTTGCTTCCCACAAGAAATACAATTATTAACTTTTTCTGACATCGGTCTGGAGCAAGAAAAAAGTTTCCCCAACGGGGTACTTAGCTTTTAATGAAGACTTCGAATCTGAAACTTGAACACGAAAATCTTAGGAGACGGCCGACCGGCACTTGGGAACTGCTTCTGCTTTGGGCACCGTGCAGCAAGAAAGACTGAAGAAAATGGCGTCAGCTGCATCTTTTATACCCCTGATGACCTGACGTCAGGGAAGAGGCAACAGCAACCGACGCAGGACCCAAGACTTTGGAATTCAGGCAGACTTGAGGGCAACCTGCCAGCAGGATAACCCAAATGTAATGACTGCAACAGTGAAACACGAAGAACATCTGATGAGAGCTTGCTGGCAGCTGAATGCAGAAGCAATCCATTTGGTTGCCCCGATAACAGAAAATGTACTCCAATAGAGTCATGTCATCATCTTCTGGAACATAGTCATAACTCTCCAAACCCCGAATTCCAGCCTGAATTTCTTGCGACTCCACTTCCTGTAGAACCATTGGCCCAACTTCCTGTAGGACCATTGGCCCCAATCTGGTATGTCCAACAATAGAGCTCTCCTTAAATGAGCAGTTCTTGTCCATGTAGCTTGCTCGTAGTGCATTGACAACATAGCTTGTCAGTGATTTTGTTCCATGAATTCTTCACCCAAGTCATGACCTCTTGCAGGCTAGGCTTCACAAAGTTTCCACACTGATTTCTCTCCATTCTATTTTCAATGTAGTCATTGAGTTCCATGCGCAAATGGTCCTTGAATGGCTTGTTTATTACAATATCAAGAGTCTAGAGATAAAGTAATGATTCCTGCAGGAATGACTGCGTATCTATTCTCTCTGCAAGGAAGTTCATGTCTTTAGTGCGGTGAGTGCTGGCTGAATCCCAGACTAGCAGACCTCTTTTGCCACCTCGCAAAACAAGTGGCAGCATTAGATCGCCCCATTTCCTTATAACTGCTTGTGTGCACCAGGCTTTTTTGGTTTCAAGAATGTAAATGCCTGAAACACATTCAATCTTATCCTTCTTAACCTTACTAATGATTAGATGTGGTGTTTTCTTTCCAGCCAGACAAATTGCCAAAACACAGGTAACACGTGCAATTTCGTAACCAGTGGAGGGAATGTAGATTGACGAGGCACCCCTGTGATCAACTGTTGTTTGAGATCCTTGGCCCATAAACACTGCAGTTTCATCGATAGCAATCATGCTGGAGTGTTGGTATTTAGAAAAGTCGATGTCATCGACAAAGGATTTGAATGGAAGTGCACGTTTAATATCTTCAGTATCTTCCAGCTTGAAGTGTTGTCGATCCTCTTAGAGACAGTTCATATCGCTGAAGGAAGCCATCCAGCCAGTGTTGTCATGCTTTGAATTATTCTGGAGATATTTCTAACTGTGGTGCCATTGCAACGGCAAATGCTTGAATATCAGCCCTGCGCACAATCAAAGCATTTGCTCTCCTGTTAGCAATCTATTCACAGATGGTCTTCCAGCGCAGGAAATAATGGCTGCCAACCTGATCCACACTTGCACTTATTAGCATTTCCCTCGTCCACCTGTTGACTGAGGTTATCGTACTCTGCTTGCCATTTTCAGACCATTCGGAGATCCAGCTACTTCTTTTTGCAGAAAGCCGTAAAACTGTCCCTGGGAGTTCTCCAACACCGAAAAGCTTTCTTTTTGCACTCAACTTGTCTGGGGGGGGGGTTATTGAAGAGTTATGAGACAGGAGTGGCAACAAAAATGACCATTAAGAAGGCACAACCACACCTATTCATTATCAAGTGCGCATGTTATTCATGCGTTGTCTGTACTTTGGTCATTCAGCACACTTGGCAGTGTTTATGGTTCAAGGATCTCAAACAAGTGCGAGTGAGGATATTTGCGGATTAGGGTTAGAGTAAGAATCGTGGAGGACTCCCGGGGGCAAAATCTTACAACTTTCTGCAAAAAGAAGAAGTTGGATCTCTGAATGGTCCGGAAATTGCGAGCCGAGTAAGATAACCTCAGTCAAAAGGTGTCAATAATGTTATTTATATTTACTTACCTATATATGGCTAGGGCTTAATTTTGGGGTAGGGCTTATATTACGACCAGCCTGAAAAATCATGCTAGGGCTTATTTTCTGGCCAAGCCTTATTTTCGGGGAAATACGGTAGCCAAGTAACACAAAAGCACTACTGAGCCTTTGGTTTGAATTTCTTTACCTCCATAAGCAAAAGTTTTGCACAGCTGGCCACATTAAAGTTGCTCACCAGTTCTCACCTTAGCAAAAGTATCTGCTGACATAACGTTACACTTTGAACAAGTGTCTACTTTGAGCTTGGTGGTTTTATCATTGATCTGAACAGTACAAAACACATCACTCTTTGCCAACAAATTTACTTCAACCATTTCACCAATTACTGATACACCATCTACATAGAAAGCAGAGTTGCAGCTCTCTGCATGACCAACCTGCTTTTTTGAGTGAACTTTCTTTATAACTGAGAGATTTACTTGACTTCCAAAAGTTTTGAAATTAGTTCCTTTTTTTTTTTTTTTTTTTTTACACTTGTGGCACTGCTGACCAAATGCTAAAAGTACAGTTTTGTACCTACCATAAATGTAGATGTTCGAAGATCCACATTGCTGCAGTCCTTACACTTGGGTAGTCCGCTGTCCTCGGTCGGCCCGAATATCAAAGTATAAGGCTGACGTCGGTCAAGGCGCATTTGACTGACATCAGGACATCAGGGTACAAATGCGCATGACCGACGTCATATCCTCAGTCTTTTCTTGCCCCAGATGTCAGAAGACCCTAAAAATAAAGGTCAAAACCAAAAGACAGCAAACAACCAACCAACCACCCTTGCACTAATTATATGTACAATATATACAATATACACAATATTTACAACCCAACCCACACAACCACCTCTAACTACAGAGAGGAAGGAGGGAGGTAAATTGGACTGCAGCAATGTGGATCTTGAACATCTACATTTATGGTAGGTACAAAACTGTACTATGTTCTTCATCTCACATTGCTGCAGTCCTTACACTTGGGTAGAATCCCAAAGCAGAGGTAAGGGAGGATGGCCAAACTACAAGGAAGCAGGAGCTGCCAAAATGCCCTGCAAAACAGCAGTGGCAAAACCAGCCCTGGATTTAGAGTAAAGTGGTAGGTGATAATGCCTAGAGAAAGTATGCACTGAACTCCAAGTAGCTGCCTCCAAAATATCCTTGGTTGCCACTCCCCTCAAAAAGGCTGTCGAAGTGGCAGTAGCCCTAGTGGAATGAGGCCTAATCCCAGCTGGAATCTCCTTGCCATGATGGGAATAACAGAAAGCAATGCAAAAAGTACAGTTTTGTACCTACCATAAATGTAGATGTTCGAGGATTCCATTGCTGCAGTCCTGACTATTGGGTATAGTCCGCGTCCCAGTCGGCCCGAATACCAGAGTATAAGGCTGACGGTCAGGGCATTAGACTGACGCCAGTACGCCAGGGTACAGATGCGCAGGACCAACGCCATATCCTCAGTCTTTTCTTGCCCCAGATGTCAGAAGACCCAAAAGACAAGTCCCAAAACAACCTGCACCAAAACATGTATAATATATACAACAATATATATATATATAAAAGATAAGCATGTAAACTCACCTACACAACCACCCCTAAACACAGAGGGGAAGGAGGGAGGACTGCAGCAATGGAATCCTCGAACATCTACATTTATGGTAGGTACAAAACTGTACTATGTTCTTCGCCTTCCATTGCTGCAGTCCTGACTATTGGGTAGAATCCCAAAGCAGAGGTAAGGGAGGCTGGCAAATTATAAAGTAGTAGGAGCTGACAACATGCCTTGTAAAACAGCTGTGGCAAAACCAGCCCTAGTCTTAGAGTATATAGGAAGGTGATAATGCCTAGAGAAAGTATGCACTGAACTCCAAGTAGCTGCTTCCAGAATATCCTTAGTTGCCACCCCTTAGAAATGCTGTTGAAGTGGCAGTAGCCCTAGTGGAATGAGGCCTGATCCCAGCTGGAATCTCCTTGCCATGATGGGAATAACAAAATGCAATGCAAAAGCCAATCCACCTAGAAATAGTTTGTTTTGACACAGGCTTGCCCTGTGAACTCAAAGCAAAAGAAACAAGTAACTGCTGAGACTGCCTAAAATTCTTAGTCCTGCTCAAATAATAACGCAATTGCCTGTGTACATCTAAAGTGTGCAAAATCTTTTCCCCTTTATTTTGAGGATCTGCAAAAACGTAGGCAAATGAATAGTTTGGTTTAAAGCCACACTAGAAACCACCTTAGGCATAAAGGAAGGATTAGTAATGATACCCTGTCCTTATGGAAAATCAAAAGGGCTCTACTGCCATAAGGGCCTGCAACTCAGACACCCTTCTTGCAGAAGTAATAGCCAACAGAAAAGCAGTCTTCCATGACAAATATTTCAATTCAGCAGTAGCTGCAGGCTCAAAAGGTTGTAGAGTAAGTTTTTCCAACACAAAATTGAGATCCCAAGCAGGAGTAGGAGCTCACGGGGTCTTATATTCTTTGCCCCTCTAAGAAACTGCTTGAACAAAGGATGCGAAAACAAAGGTGGGTCACAATCATAGTGAGCTGAAATTGCTGCAGCATGAATCTTTATGGAAGAGAAGGACAAACCTTTGTCCAATAATTCAGTAAGATATTGAAGAGCCACACTCAAATTAGGCTCAGAAATCTCCAAATTCTTTGCTGTACTCCAAAATAAAAATCTCTTCCATTTTTCTGCACACTCTCCTAGTACTAGGCCTTCTAGCTTCCATAATCACATTTAAAACTTGTTGAGGAAGTTGAGACCTGCTGTGTTTCAACACAGAATATGCCAGGCTGTTAGATGAAGAGAGTGAAGCTTGACATTGAGCAGATGACCGTCCTTCTGAGATAACAGATGAGGAATCAGAGGTAAAGGCCATGGAGGCTTCTTTACCAGACTCGTGAGAAGTGGGTACCAGTGTTGCCGAGGCCAATCTGGAGCTATCAAAATCATCCTTGGCCTGTCTTGTCTGACCTTTAATAGTACCTTTGGAAGAAGCGGTAGAGGTGGAAAGGCATACACATGAAGGTTTTTCCAACTGAAAGACAGAGCATCCACTTTCCAAGCTGTGTGATGAAACCCCTTTGTGCAATACTTTGGCAGCTGGTGGTTTAGTGGAGAAGCGAACAGATCTATGTCTGGAGTTCCCCATGACACTGTCAGTTTCTGAAATACATGAAGATCCAGTTTCCACTGTGGGGATCCATGATTTGTCTGCTTAACACATCTGCTAAGGAGTTCTGTGCTCCTGGCAGAAACCTTGCCTGAAGAGTTAGTTGCAAGCTTAGCAGTCTCCCATAAAATCATTGCTTGCCTGCATAGAGGATAAGAATGTGTTCCCCTTGCTTGTTGATGTACCACATGACAGTTGTGTTGTCTGTTAGAATCAACACCTGCCCTGGAAGAAGTAACTCCTTGAAAGCCATTAATGCAAACTGGACTGCTAACATCTCCTTCATGTTGATATGTAGATGCTGTAGTCTGGCAGGCCAATTGTCTTGTATCCACTTTCCATTTAGATGAGCTCCCAAGCAATGTCCGAGGCATCTGTCGTTAGAATCTGACTTGCCTCTGGCCGGGTCACAGAGAGTCCCTTGTTTAGGTGACATTCCTGAGCCCACCACAAAAATTCCTTTTGAATGCAAGGTATTATTTGAATGACAGTGTCCAAATCCTGGCAGTGCTGTGTCCATACATTTTTGAGATACCATTGTAGCTTCCTCATATGCAGTTTGGCATTGGGAAGCACCAGAATACAAGATGCCATGAACCCTAATGCTTGAAGGACTGTCCTTGCAGTCAGCACGGACTGATGAGATAGTTGATGGAAGTAAAGTGACAGACTCTTTTGTTTGTCCGGGGTTAAAAGGCCATCTGGGCTGCTGTATTCAGTCTTACACCCAGAAAGCACATGTCTTGAGAGGGTACTAGACTGGACTTTATTTCGTTCACAGAATACCCTAGGCATCTTAGCACTGTTATAACATATTTCAGATGCTGTAGAAGGTCTTCCTTTTCTTGAGCCAGAATCAGGCAGTCGTCCAAGTAAGGATAGATTTGAATTCCTTGAAGCCTGAAGTAAGCTATCACTGGAGCCAGAACCTTTGTGAATACTCTGGGCGCAGTAGACAAGCCAAAGGGCAATGCAGAGAACTGATAATGAGAATTCCCAGCTCGAAACCGCAGATACTTTCTGCAACTTAGCCTTATAGGCACATGAAGGTAAGCTTCCTTGAGATCTAAAGTTACCATCCAGTGATCTTTGCCCAGCAGAGGTAAAAGCTGTTGTAACGCCAACATCTTGAACTTGGGAATGTCCAAAAACGTGTTGAGGAGAGATAAATCCAAAATTGGTCTCCACGTGTTCCCCTTCTTTGGTACAAGGAACAGGCGAGAATAAAATCCTAGGCCCTCTCTGACACAGGGACTGGCTGAATGGCCCCTATGTGAAGTAACTGTAAAACTTGCTTGTGAGCCTCTTTTCTTTGTAGAGGAGGAACGCCCGGCATGCCTTTGAAAGGGGGCATTGTATGGAAATAAAATCTGTAACCGTGGTGAATGATATCCAACACCCATTTGTCTTGAGTAATTAAATCCCAATTTTCTTTGAAAAGAGACAGTCTTCCCAAAGGAGCTGCCAGGCGTGAATCTGCTGGCAGCTGAAAAACAGGTCATTGGGTCTGTTTACGAAAGGACTGACCCCTGCCCTCACCAGAAGTCTGAGCAGGTGAACTCCTGTTCTAGGCCTAAAAGAACTTTGAGCCCTGCCCCTACCACGCCTAGACCTACCCCTAGACTGAGAATCATAAGCAGGATATGTCCACCCCTTAGCAGGCCAATTTCTACTAAACTTGGTGGCTGCACCTGCAAAAATCTTTAACAGTTTGCATAGACTTAGCTTTGTCCTCCATTTTCTTTAAAACAGCTTCCACAGGCGAACCAAACAACACATCAGACTGTAAAGGAGCATCCAAAATCCTTGTCTTAACATGCTCAGCTAAATTCTGATCCTTCAACCAGGCATGCCTGAAGAACAGAGCTGGTAGCAGCCACCCTCGAGGAGGCCTGTACAGCATCAAAACCACATTGCAAAGAATGCTTACCCACTTGTTCGACACATGAACCAAATCCAGCAACTCTTTACACTCAATACCTTCCGCCAAAGCATCCACCTTAGATTTCAATTGTGAAAGAAGGTAATTCTGATATTTTAACATGTGAAACTGACAATTCAAAGCTCTCATGGCTAGAGTGGAAGAAGTATACACTTTCTTTCCCCACCTATCCAAAGCCCTGCCTCTTTATCAGTGGGGACAGGATTTTAACCACAGAAGCTTTTACAAGGCCCCTGGGAAATAGTTTCTGGGTCCGCCCTAGGACTCTTAAACAAATATTTATGAGCTTCGGGCACCCTATAATACCTATCAGGCTTAACAGGAGCAGGAGGCAAAGAGTCAGGGTTCAGGAAGCCTCTGCAAAACATCTTCCACCACATTCAACACAGGAGGAATAGCTAAAGGCCTATGCTGGGGTAAAAACAAGAACTCCCTAAGCCTTTTCCTGGAGTCAGAGTAATCCTGGCCTTCCCATTTAAAGTGCTCCCTCATGGAATGCAAAGTCTCTGAAAATGAGAAATCCTCAGGTGGAGACGCTGTAGGAGTGGAATCATCCACATCAGAATCAGAATAGGTAGGATACTCCTGCAAATCTTCCACCGAAGATTCTGAAGCCTCAGAACACTGTTCAAAACTCTCAAACTCAGGTTCCACCCTAGGCCTCTTATCAGGCGGGGCATAGAACCCCTAATCATAGTAATCAAATCTTCTGCCATCTTAAGCATATGTTTTTTAGGTACAGAACCTGAAATGGTAGGAGAAGCCCCCACTGAAGCTGAAGTAGGCCTACCTCTCATAGAAGTTTTGGCAACAGAAGGAGAGGCCCTAACTACCTTGGGAAGAGAGGGAAGAACAGTCACCTGAGAAGCCCCCTCAGCCTGGCCTACCTCCTGAGAAGGCACATCCTGTAAGAGTATAGTTTCTGCCTGGGACTCCATGGAAACTCCTGGCAAAACCTCCGGCTCCACTGAGCCTTCCAAAGAACCGACGTCCGGGACTGCCGGTTCCTCAACCCTAGGCTTCACTGTTTTATCCTTGCGCTTCTTGGAAGCGCCGGAGCATCCGACGGCATTTTATAATTGCAACGCTTCCCAAACACTAACCTGGCACAGTCTAACCTCCTCTTAATAGTGCGTTTGTTAAACCTAGCACAAGAGCGGCAACCAACAACGCCGTGCACAGGCCCTAAACAAGGTATACACAAGGTATGATAATCCCTATGAGGTATCTGTTTCCCACAAGAAATACAGTTATT
Organism: Protopterus annectens; assembly: GCF_019279795.1. NCBI lineage: Eukaryota > Metazoa > Chordata > Ceratodontiformes > Protopteridae > Protopterus > Protopterus annectens. The sequence goes on along the minus strand of NC_056741.1, from coordinate 446,052,076 downwards.
CACTTTTTCTGACATCCGTAAAATACTGAGGCAAGAAAAACCAAAATGTTCCCCAACGGGTACTTAGCCAACTCTGTTTCGGTCTGAAACTCCGGTTTGAAATATTTCAGTACGCCAACCTGCACTCGCAAAACTGCTTCTGCATCGACCATGCGGCAAAAGACTGAGGATATGACGCCGGTCATGCGATTAGTACCCTGACGCGCCTGACCGACGTCAGCCTTATACTCTGGTATTCGGGCCGACTGGGACGCGGACTATACCCAATAGTCAGGACTGCAGCAAGGGAAGACGAAGAACATCCCAATCCACTTAGAAATAGTTTGTTTTGACACAGGCTTGCCCTGAGAACTCAAAGCAAAAGAAACAAACAACTGCTGAGACTGCCTGAACCCTTTAGTTCTGTCCAAATAATATCGCAACTGCCTGTGTACATCTAAAGTGTGCAAAATCTTTTCCCCTTTATTTTGGGGATTTGCATAAAAAGTAGGCAAATGAATAGTTTGGTTTAAAGCCACACTAGAAACCACTTTAGGCATAAAGGAAGGATTAGTACGTAAAGATACCCTATCCTTATGGAAAATCAAGAAAGGCTCAACCGCCATAAGGGCCTGTAATTCAGAAACCCTTCTTGCAGAGGTAATGGCCAACAAAAAGGCAGTCTTCCATGATAAATATTTCAACTCAGTAGTAGCTGCAGGCTCAAAAGGTTGTAGAGTGAGTTTCTCCAACACAAAATTGAGATCCCAAGCAGGAGTAGGAGCTCTACGGGGGGGGGGGTCTTATATTCTTTGCCCCTCTAAGAAATTGCTTGAACAAAGGATGAGAAAACAATGGAGGGTCACATTCATAGTGAGCTGAAATTGCTGCAGCATAAACCTTAATAGAAGAGAAGGACAAACCTTTGTCCAGTAACTCAGTAAGATATTGAAGAGCCACACTTAAATTAGGCTCAGAAACATCAAAATCCTTTGCTGCACTCCAAAATAAAAATCTCTTCCATTTATCTGCGTACACTTTCCTTGTACTAGGCCTTCTAGCTTCCAAAATCACATTCAAAACTTGTTGTGGAAGTTGAGACCCTCTATGGTTCAAAACAGAATATGCCAGGCTGTTAGGTGAAGAGAGTGAAGTTTGACATTGAGCAAATGACTGTCCTCCTGTGACAACAGGTGTGGAATCGAAGGCAAAGGCCATGGAGGCTTCCGTATCAGACTTCTCAGTAATGGGTACCAGTGCTGTCGAGGCCAATCTGGAGCTATTAAAATCATCCTTGGCTTGTCCTGTCTGACCTTTAGAAGTACCTTTGGGAGGAGAGGCAGAGGTGGAAAGGCATACACATGAAGATTGCTCCAATTGAAAGAAAGAGCATCCACTTTCCAAGCTGTGGGATGAAACCTTTTTGTGCAAAACTTTGGCAGCTGATGGTTTAGTGGAGAAGCGAACAGATCTATGTCTGGAGTTCCCCATGACACTGTCAATGTCTGAAATACATGAGGATCCAATTTCCACTCATGGGGATCCATAATTGCCTGCTCAACACATCTGCTAAGGAGTTCTGTGCTCCTGGCAGAAACCTTGCCTGAAGATTGAGCTGTAAACTGAGAGCAGTCTCCCACAAAATCATTGCTTGCCTGCATAGAGGATAAGAATGTGTTCCCCTTGCTTGTTGATGTACCACATGACAGTTGTGTTGTCTGTTAGAATCAACACCTGCCCTGGAAGAAGTAAATCCTTGAAAGCTATTAATGCAAACTGGACTGCTAACATCTCCTTCAGGTTGATATGTAGATGTTGTAGTCTGGCAGGCCACTTGTCTTGTATCCACTTTCCATTTAGATGAGCTCCCCAAGCTTTGTCTGAGGCATCTGTCGTTAAAATCTGACTCGCCTCTGGCCGGGTCACAGACAGTCCCTTGTTTAGGTGACATTCCTGAGCCCACCACAAAAATTCCTTTTGAATGCAAGGTATTATTTGAATGACAGTGTCCAGATCCTGGCAGTGCTGTGTCCATACATTTTGAGATACCATTGCAGCTTCCTCATATGCAGTTTGGCATTGGGAAGCACCAGAATACAAGATGCCATGAACCCTAAGGCTTGAAGGACTGTCCTTGCAGTCAGCCCGGACTGATGAGATAGTTGATGGAAGTAAAGGGAAAGATTCTTTTGTTTGTCCGGGGTCAAAAGGCCATCTGGGATGCTGTATTCAGTCTTACACCCAGAAAGCACATGTCCTGAGAGGGTACTAGACTGGACTTTATTTCGCTCACAGAATACCCCAGGCATCTTAGCACTGCTATCACATATTCCAAATGATGAAGAAGCTCTTCCTTCCTTGAGCCAGAATCAGGCAGTCGTCCAAATAAGGATAGATCTGTATTCCTTTTAGCCTGAAGAAAGCTATCACTGGAGCCAGAACTTTCGTGAACACTCTGGGCAGTAGATAAGCCAAAGGGCAATGCAGAGAACTGATAGTGAGAAGTCCCAGCTCGAAAACGCAGATACTTCCTGCAACTTAGTCTGATAGGAACATGAAGGTAAGCCTCCTTGAGATCCAAAGTTACCATCCAATGATCTTTGCCCAGCAGAGGTAAAAGCTGTTGTAACATCAACATTTTGAACTTGGGAATGTCCAGATAAGTGTTTAGGATAGATAAATCCAAAATTGGTCTCCACATGTTCCCCTTCTTTGGTACTAGGAACAGGCGAGAATAAAATCCTAGGCCCACTTCTGGCATAGGGACCGGCTGTATGGCCCCTAGTTGAAGTAACATAGAAATTTGCTTGTGAGCCTCTATTCTTTGTTGAGGAGGAACGTCTGGCATGCCTCTGAAAGGAGGCAAGGTATGGAAATAAAACCTGTAACCGTGGTGTATGATATCCAATACCCATCTGTCTTGGGTAATTAAACTCCAATTTTCTTTGAAAAGTGCCAACCTTCCTCCCAAAGGTGCTGCCAGACGAGAAGGCTCTGGCAGCTGAAAAGGTAGGTCATTGGGTCTGTTTACGAAAGGACTGACCCCTGCCCTCACCTGAAGACTGTGCAGGAGAACTCCCTGTTCTAGGCCTGAAAGAGCCCTGAGCTCTGCCCCTACCACGCCTAGATCTACCCCTAGACCGGGAATCATAAGAAGGATACGTCCACCCTTTAGTAGGCCAATTTCTACTAAACTTTGGAGGCTGAACCTGCAAAAAATCTTTAACAGTCTGCATAGACTTAGCCTTGTCTTCCATTTTCTTTAAAACTGCCTCAACAGGAGAACCAAACAACACATCAGATTGTAAAGGAGCATCTAAAATCCTTGTTTTAACATGGTCAGATAAATTTTGATCCCTCAGCCAGGCGTGCCTGCGAAGAACTGACCCAGTGGCAGCCACCCTAGACGAGGCCTGTACCGCATCAAAACCACATTGCAAAGAATGCTTACCCACCTGTTCAGAAACATGTACTAAATCTTGTAACTCTTTACAATCAATACCTTCCGCCAGAGCATCAACCTTAGACTTCAACTGTGAAAGGAGATAGTTTTGGTATTTTAACATGTGAAACTGGCAATTCAAAGTTCTCATAGCTAGAGTGGAAGAAGTATAAACTTTCTTTCCCCATCTATCCAAGGCCCTGGCTTCTTTATCTGCAGGAACCGGATTCTTAACAACAGAAGCCTTAACACCTTTAGGCCCCTGGCTAACAGTTTCTGGGTCTGCCCTAGGACTCTTAAAAAGATACTTATGAACTTCAGGCACCCTATAATACCTATCCGGTTTAACAGGAGCAGGAGGCAAAGAATCAGGATTAAGAGAAGCCTCTGTAAAAACATCTTCCACTACATCCAAAACAGGAGGTATAGCCAAAGGCCTATGCTGGGGTAAAAACAAAAATTCCCTAAGCCTTTTCCTGGAATCAGAGAAGTCCTGACCTTCCCACTTAAAATGCTCCCTCATGGAATGAACAGTTTCTGAAAAAGAAAAATCCTCAGGAGGAGAAGCAGAAGGAGTAGAATCATCCACATCAGAATCAGAATAAGGAGAGTACTCCTGCAAGTCTTCAGCCGAAGACTCTGAAACATCCAAAGCCTGCTCAAAACTCCCTAGCTCAGGCTCCACCCTAGGTCTCTTATCAGGAAGGGGCAAAGAACCCCTAATCAAAGTAATCAAATCTTCTGCCATTTTAAGCATATGCTTCTTGGGCACAGTTCCAGAAAAACTAGGGGTGACACCAACTGAAGCTAAACCTGGCCTGCCTCTAGGAGAAGCCTTGGAAACAGAAGGAGAGGGCCTAACCACCCTAGGCAGGGAGGGGAGTATAGTAACCTGAGAAGCCCCATCACCCTGACCTGCCTCCTGAGAGGCCACATCCTGCAATAACAAGGTCTCTCCCTGGGATCCCAAAGAAACCACCGGCTCCACCGACACCTCTAAAGAACCGTTGTCCGGTACGGACGGTTCTTCTAGCCTAGGCTTCACTGCTTTGTCCTTGCGCTTCTTCGAAGAAGCGGCCGGAGCATCCGACGGCATTTTATAATTGCACCGCTTCCCGAAGACTAACCTGGCACAATCTAATCTCCTCTTTATAGTGCGCTTATTGAATCTAGCACAAGAGCGACACCCAACAACGTCGTGCTCAGGCCCTAAACAAGGAATACACAAAGTATGATAGTCTCTATGCGGTATCTGTTTCCCACAAGAAATACAATTATTCACTTTTTCTGACATCCGGTAAACCACTGAGGCAAGAAAAACTAAAATATTCCCAACGGGTACTTAGCCAACTTTGACTCGGTCTGAAACTCCGAAATCGAAAAATTTCAGAACGCCAACCGGCACTTGCAATACTGCTTCTGCATCGGACCATGCGGCAAAAAAGACTGAGGATATGACGTCGGTCATGCGCATTTGTACCCTGACGTCCTGATGTCAGTCAAATGCGCCTTGACCGACGTCAGCCTTATACTTTGATATTCGGGCCGACCGAGGACAGCGGACTACCCAAGTGTAAGGACTGCAGCAATGTGAGATGAAGAACATCACTTCTCTTTTAGACCCGTGAGTGGCACCGCAATTGCGACAGTTAACAATAAAGCTTGATTTGGGTTTTGCTGACTCACCCTTGTACTGCACTGAGCATGTTCTTTTCTTGGAACTTACTGGAAAACTACGTGTTTTGCCTGCCACAATCGCAGGGGTTACAGCTGCCATGTGCTTAGGCATGCTTCTGCTTGCCACGTGTTGCATGCTGTCTACATTTTCTCTGGAGCCTACTGACACCATGCTCTTATGTGCAAACATACTTGTGTACCGTTCTGTAACTTCATAGATTTCTCAATAGCTTTGCTCAGCATTAAATCACTATGAAAAAGCAAAATCTGTTTCACTGCACACTATTAATAACACACACAAGCCTATCCTTTATTAACTCATCTTTTAAGTCACCAAACCTACACGTTTTAGTTGTGCTTCTCAGGTCAGTAATACAAGATGCAATAGTTTCTTCTTGCTTTTGATCTCTTGTGTAAAACAAATGCCTCTCCAATGTAATATTTGTCTGCAGGTTACACATTTTCCTGAAATTGCATTTCAAACACTCTGGGGATCTTCCCTTGATTCAGGCTGTGCAACAATATGATGGTTTTCACCTCCTCCTTCATATACTGCTGGTACATACAAAAATGAATGCTCTCTTTCAATGGCTTCTGACCCAGCTAGGTTTAGCAAAATCAATGCCCTGGTGCATGCACCTTTGTCAGAACAAGCTGCTTGCATAAAAATATACACTTGTTCAAATATTCTCCAATTCCTCTGCAATATTCTGATCAAATACAAGTGGTGATGGCTTTCAAAAGCCATCTGCCATGCCAACAAATTACAGTTAAATTACAGTTAAACAATGCAACCCAAGTCTACTTTTAACTGTACAAACATGTACACGTGCACATATGCCTGGACTTTACGCCAGTATTTGTAACTATACCCAGTAGCACAACAAACCTCTGAATAACTGAACTTTGCGAAATAAGTCTTGTGGGCACAAGAATACTCTTAAAATCACTGTACTGTAAGAAATCACCTCTTATCAGTGTTAAGAAACATTTCAAAATAACTGCACGGTGCAAATAAACTGGGCAGAAAAAGCTCAGAAAGAAGAAACACTTCGAAGTAATTGCACTTTATGAATAAACAGTACACAGCACACTGAAACTTTCCTAAAACGGATGTACATTGCTAAATAACTCTGTACAGTGCAAGAAACACTCTAATGGTGGCACGTTGTGAAGAGAAGCACCCAGCATAAGAAACTTTTCGAAATGACTGTATTTTGACTGCACTTCATGAAATAGTTACACTTTGCACACAAACTCTTCAAAATAAATACACAGTAATAAGTAAGCACTTTTACACACCGAAATACTTTTGAACAACTTTAGTTATGCCCTGAATAGCTTCAATCAATGTGAAATAGTAGTGTATGCCAAAACACTGAAATCTGCCAAAAAACATGCAGTCACTTTGCTTTATTTATGCTTAATGTGCCCTTTATTATATTCATTTTGCTCATTTAATCTCTTTTCATGCCCATTATACTTTTCTTGTGCTCGTATTACTCTAAACATATCCGTTTTACTTTAAACATGCTCATTTTCCAATTCTGAGTTAATTTCAAACCCTTTATGTGCTTTTCTGACAATCATTTTATCAAACATCTTAATTTTAAACATTGTTTAATTAAACTTTTTGTGCCTCTCGCTTGTTTATTAATGCTCTGTTTTATCTTTTTTAATAAATAAATAATTTGTGCAAGTTTTCATGACTTTTGGTTCGTTTCTGACCCTTTTTTTTGTACCCAGTTCACTTAGTTTACCTTCACTGTTAACTCTGCACCTCGTAGCTCTGGAAAGCAGTCTCTGGAAACCCAGTTCTGGCACAATGTCGCTCGTCTAGTCAGGATAAAAAAGATGAGCATTCATGGGTTCTGTTCAAGCAGCTTTATTATGTGCACACACATCAGGATTGAGGCTTAATAACTTTAACTTTGATAAACTTATAAACTAGCTATCACACTCATACATGCTCACTCTGGCTGCACACTCAAAATGGCGCTGAAACTAGCATGTGCTTGCTATTTATATGCACGTGCTGTCCTTGAAATGCTTCTAAAAGGTACAACACACACGCACTATTCTACAGTCGGAAACAATCACCCTGAGAAAGACTGCACCTAGGATCATTGCAATATTCCACTAGTAACTCATTCCAGATATTCTTCTCCTAACAGCCTTCTGTGCTTTAAACTTTGACCGTCCTGTCCCCCAACCTCTTCTGCTTTCTTAATGGTCCCTTGTGCTGGACTGAGTCAAAGGGTTTGGTAAAATCCAGGGACACCACATTTACTGGTACTTTTCCATACTAAGCTCTAATATAACCAAGTTATTATACTGGATCATGTCCGGCTTGCAGCTACTTCTAGCCATGAACCTCTGTTGGCCTCGAGACTGCTGCCTTCTAGGAGTGCAGCCAACTTTTCCCTTATAATTCTCTTTCAGACTTCTTTTGCAACTGTTTTTGGTTAAAAGGTATGGCCTTGAATATCTGTGCCTTTAAAATCTAATGCTTCTAAAAATATCTTCAGCCATTACATCCTGCACTTTTATCTCATTTTAATTTAGTGATTCACTCATTAATTCTCAGTTTCCTGAATGCACTCATCTCACAATTTGTGATACATTTTCAAATGTCACTGTGTCAACTCTTCTCACTTTAACAGTGTCAACAAAGAAATGAAACAGAAGAAAACGGTTGAACAAAGCATGGCTTTAAAAATCATGAAACTTTTAATACAGGTAAGCACTTTCACCACTAGCCAGTGGCTTCCTCAGACCATATGGTCTGAGGAAGCCACCGGCTAGGTGGAGTTTTATGATTTTTAAAGCCGTGCTTTGTTCAACCGTTTTGCTTTTTGTTTCATTGCTTTATGCTTTTATAGTTGGTTGTTCGTTTATCCGTTTGGTGATCTGCTTTGTGTTTTAGTGTCAATAAAGAGTTTATTTAATGTTTTGACAACACACTAGTCTTGCACCTTTGAAAATTATTTATTTTATGACAATTTCTATACAACCAATAGAGGGCACTATAAATTCTCTTCATACTTACAGTCACTCCTGGTAAACAAGGCTCAAGTTTCAACTGCACAGTTCTTCCTGTATGCCTCAATTCATCATCATGATCACAGATACAATGCATCCTCACTTTGCATCTTCTTTTCATTTGACATACATTATCTTCTTTCTTTTAATGGTGTATTTGTAAACTCATGTTCTGAATACATTTAGGGTTTTTGTAAACTCGGGTCTCCTTATCCAAATAGCTTGTCTACTTGATTTGTTAATATATACTTTAAACTGTTCTGTCTCTTATTCATAAAGCATGACTCACCAAAACCAGTCTTTGGCTCAGTTTCATAGATTAGTAACACGGACATCTTTAGCTTTGCTTCTGAAGAACACTGTGCTCTTAAAGAATAAACAGTGACTAAATGGCAAGTTCTTTCAAGGTGCACAATAATTCCTGAGGTTATCTTCAGTTGCTATTATTGTCTTTCCACCTTCTCTGTAAAACTAAACATTTTAAATACTTTCAAGGTTTCTTCCCCCGTGACATGCAAGAACATGGCATGCTGACCTTTTCAAGACTCTTGGATAGCCTGCCAGTAGAGAAAAAAAAATCAAATTTCTAGATCAAAATTTTTCAATTTTCTTGCAGTGAAAAGAATTCATAGTGATTGTGGCTGGACTATTTTTTTAAGCACCTTTAAAGAATTAAACTTACATCAATATAAAAATAATCAAACCATATTAACAAGTTCACACTTACAAACATTTTACGTTGTTCTATACAATATTAATCAATCCAACATTACATAAATTATTCAGTTCCTTCCCTCTGTTAAACCTCATTCCCCCTCCAAAACATTGTGTTGCATGTGTGGCTAGACTGTTCTTTACTTGTAAACATACACCCTTGAAAACAAATATAACTTACTTCTAATACTTTGAAACATCTGGATGTTCCCTCAAGATGCTCAATAATAAACAAACAGACATTGTGGTGTGTGCTTTCACTTTCCAGGACTCCTCCTAAAAGGAAGTATACCATATGACAAGCAATTTCCTGTACCTACTTCTACCACTTCTAAGCCCATTACATCTTATTGTCTACTGCTACAGACTATCATTCAACTTGATCCTTTTCTCTGCATTATACCTGCTACAGCAGGTAATACTTAGAAAACTTCCGCAACACTCCCTCTGGCATCTCTCAGTTACCTCACTAACCCTTTCTACTACCCTAAATGTCTGATTCAACAGGATGTTGGTGCTTATGCCATGACAAGTACTTACTGCTCTCCCTCAATGACAACCCTGATCACCACGTCCCATGTCACATAAAGTAAGATCAGCATCCTTTTTCATTGTAACTCGCTTGTTTTCTCCCTTGCCATGATTTTTAACTTCCTTGGTGATTAACTCCAACAATGACAAGCTTTCAAACTTACACACTATCAGCAGTCTGATCAAATGAAGAATGTCTGCCTAAAAGGTTGTCATTAGTTGGACTTTATTATAAAGATTAATGAATGTATTTCAGTTCTGAATTTTTCTGTTTTCAACATTACCGTACAATGGTCTACTGCAAAAGAATAGAAACTGAATTGCAAAACAATAAATGCACATCTAAATCAGCAACCTAAATTAAAAACCAACACGTTTTAATATGCAGCTGACTTGGTGGTTAAAACTAATACAACTTGCCTAAAATCACATACATTAAACTATTTTTTTTCAGATCTCTAAACTGACTAATATGTCAAGAATAAAACAAATGTATACACCTCTAAGTCACTTTTTGAAATCAGCTACTCTGCAAGCCGCCAGAATATTAAATACAAACCAACAGCTGTAAACCATCTAATGTGAAACCAACCATTCGTTCATTCAAAATCATTTTTTAATAAGCAAGTAATTCAAAGGTCAACTCACTCAGCTAAAAAACCCAATACCATCACACTTTTTTCAGTTGAAGTTGTACAGCATGCTCCTTCCAGTGTCCTACAGTATGTGCATTTCTTCAATATGAAATCTTTGTAAGTTACCTTACCCTTCTTTGAAAATTATCTGTTAAAAAACTGCAGTTGCAAAACAATCTTCAAAATGGTACAAAAAGAACCACTGGCCAAAAATCATCAGCATCCACAGCATTTATTCCAGCAATGATTAAATTAATAACTATGCACAGACAAACAGAAAAGCACTTAGCCTGGTCTGGGAGGTAAAGCAATTCAACTAATACATACAGGAATAAACATATCGGAAAATGTTACCAGACACAGTAAGCCTCCTTTAGTCTACAAAAGAAGATTACCCATGACAATTACTGGCAGGTTATAACAGTGAACTCTGTTCCAAGGGGACACCTGTATGATACTGTGCAAAAGAAAACAAAGCCAGACAGTAAAGGTAATAGGTTGTTGTTGCTACCACATGAAAAACTTGATGAAAACAAACAACAAAATGAGAATCCAATGGACATAAATTTGCATTTTTTACTGCACACTTACTCATGACAAACACTACTCTGCCAGGAAAAAGCAGAAAAGACCATGCTTTTTCATGTGTGTATGACTTACAAAAGTTTATACTCAAGTTTATTATAGTGCTTACATTCTTTTTCACTTTACATCAAACCATCACTCAATGTAAAATAATGAGCATCCATACAGTAACAATAAAATATGCAGTAATTTGCTACAAACATTCTCATTAAGTTAACATACTTATTAAAATATAATCATTAAAACTGTGACCAATAACAAAATATAGTAGGTGAACAGAAAATGTCAATGTTAAAAATGGCAAGTGTTATTACACAAACTGAAGCTACCAAACTCAAAGTTGAAGCTTAAACAGTATCAGTAAAACAATACTCTAGCAAATCTTGAGATTATACGTTATGTATTCACAATAACTAGGCATCAGTGTTGTCTATTTTCATTCTTCCTAACTAATGCATTAGGATCTGATCCTCAGATCCGACTCGGACGTATATATCAGACTTTGGATGCAGTTCTCTAGCTCCTTCCTCTACCCATAATGTTCTACTCCATCCCCACTGCCTCAGATTGAGTTTGCTGCCTAAATCCTCTACAGTTAGAGAGAAAAACAGGCATAGACAAATAGAAAGACAGGCCTCAAACCTGGAACAGTAGGTTCCAAACACAGTCCAATACATTCTTCCAGAAGATAAAAAGGATGTGGGGATGGATGCGAGGGAAGCTGAGGAAGAATGAAAATAGACAACACAGATGCCTAGTTATGGTGAGTACATAACTTATAATCTGATGTCCTTTTCATTCTTTCTCACTAATGGGACAGAGTGCCTAGCTACGTTGACCTTGGGTGGCCCTCATGGAAGGATATTCCGCAGTACTACTGAACCAAAGGAGCCTCTGCTTCTGGATATGATGTCCAAATTGTACTTTGAAACAAAGGTACGAGTCTTGGACCATGTAGCTGCTGCACAAATGTCATCAACAGACACCTTTGACCAAAAAGCCAATGAAATAGCCATGGATCTAGAAGAATGAGCTTGAGGTGGTCTTGGTAAGGTCACAACTTTTTGAGAGTAAATCAGTGAAATACAGTCTATAGTCCATTTAGCTATGGTAACTTTGGAAACTGATTGACCTAGGCAATTTGAGGAAAAGGGTACAAAAACTGATCTGACTTTCTAAACTGTCTTGTTCTGTCAAGGTAAAAACATAGTTATCAGTGTACATCATGGAGGTGTAGCAGGTACTCTCCTTTATTGGAAAAAAGACTGTTGAATTAATCGATTGGTTGATGTTTTCAGAAACCACTTTAGGTTAAAAAAGAAGGGCTAGTCCATAGAGAAAACAAAAATAAAAACAGCCAGGCAAACTGGTGGTACTTAAGTAGGCAAAAGTAGTGTTTAAGTCATTAAAATTCTGCTTTTTATTGAGCTTGACGTGGGTCCATTGTGCTTTTTATTGTGATTGATTACTCCGTAGAGAAATCTTTATGAAAAACAATGTAAGGGGGTCTTGCTGAAACAGACTGGAGTTCAGAGATTCTTTTTGCTTAAGTTATAGCTACTAAGACCACTGCCTTCCATGACAGCAATTTTAAATCACATTTGTCTGACAGTTGAAAGGCTTTTTAGTTAAACCTTGAGGCACCATAGTACGGTCCCCGAGGTGGTGAAGGGATCCCTTATCGGAGGTCTCAGCAGAAAAATGCTTTTCATAAAAGATGTACACCATCTGGAGGAAGCCAGGGAAAAAGATTTATTTCCTGTATGGAAATCTGAAATTGCTGTCAACTGAAGCTTAACTGTAGAAAAACTGGCCCCTTCTTTTAAAAATAATTGTCAGAAAATTAAGAATAGCAGATGTTGGTGCAGAAAGGGGTTCAATGTCCTTGTCAGAAGCCCAAATAGACAACCTTTTCCATTTGCTTCTATAGACTTTCTTGGCAGAATGTTTCTGAGAAGCCTAAATAATGTCAAACTGGGGAAGAGGGCCTGGACCGTCCAGCTATTACTGGAATTGGAGAAACCATGCAGTCAACATGAGGGCATGAAGGCTGGGGTGTTAAATCGCTGATGGGTGAGACAGGAGATCCTGAGTAGACTCCAGTATCCATGGAGGATAACAAAGATGAGACTGTAGAATGAGGAAATGCACTTGCCGAGGTTAGGAGGAGGCAATGAGGATTATTGAGTTCAACAACCCACTTGCTTTCTGTAAGAATTCTGGAATCGCCGAAGAAAATGGTAAACATAAAGGAGACCCGAGGGCCAAGCATAAAGCAGTGCATCTCTCAGTGACCCCCCCCCCCGAATGGTGATCAGACAGAAATATTTGCTACATTTTTGTTGAGAGGGCTGGAAAAATGTTTGCACTGTATTCACTACAGAATCATTGAGACACCACTCATGAGGCATCAGAATGGATCTGCTTAGTTTGTCCACCAGCACGTTGGCTTCCCTGGGATGTGCATCACATTAAGAAAAGTACAGTTTTGTACACTTACTATAAATGTAGATGTTTGAGTGTATTCACTCTGTTGCAGTAATCATATTTGGGTTATCTGCTTGCAGTAGCCCTCAGTCGGCCTGATTATCAAAGTCTTGAGTCCTGCGTCGGTTGCTGTCTCATCTTCCATGACGTCAGGTAGTCAGGGGTATAAAGCATGTAGCCGACACCATTACATCAGTTTTTCTTGCCTCAGATGTCAGGTGCCCCCATAATGGGAAGCAAAAAAAAAAAAAAAATATATATATATATATATATATATATATATATATATATATATGTAGGTTCATAGGTAGGTACTAGGCTATATTTTTTAAGCCTAGCCAGAGTGTGTCAGCTTTCGCCACCCCATTGATTAACTGAGCCTCTGTCAAGCAGAGCCAATGAAGTGATCCCAGGGTTGTATTTTCTGTTACCCATCCACAAGTCAAGGCTTCTCTTGAAGAGCATTAGTGAGGGGCTCTGCCTAATGTAGTTAGGAATTTTGTTCCAAAGCATGGGGAGTCTCTGTGACAGGAATCTATCCCTCCAGCATGTTCAATTTATTGTTGTGGTGAGGTTTATCTCACTAGAGCGTGTGGCTCGCAGTGACTTGGATTTCTTTAGGTGGAGCATGTCCATCAATTCTGAGTTGGACATGGCTTTTAAGTCAGGCAGAGATCACCTCTGAGTAAACGATATGCCACAGAGTACAGCCGGAGTTTTTTTCAGCCGGTCTGCATAGGACATATTTTTGAGGCCAGTGATCCTCTTGGTGAGATACTTTTGTGGTCTTTCCAGCTGTTGATAGTGCCTTGTGAGGTACATCCCAAATGGGGCATTGTACTCTATGATGGGTCTGATGAGTGACGACTAGAGGGGGCACTATAACCTCTATTTCTAGAAGCGAACCCCTTAGTAATTAGATGGGCCACATAGAAGGATTTCCTAACTACTTTGGCAATATGATTGTCAAAGGAGAGATTACTATCTACCTGGGTCTCCAGATCTCTATGCATTTTTTGGCATTTAGCTTGAGGCCATGACTTTGATAACTGGTGTCTATCTCAGTAAGGCCTTTTTGAAGGATGTCCGTGCTAGCCGGAGAGTCAATTATGGCTCCCAGTTTGCAGTCATCGGTGAACTTGGTTAGCCATAGTCCTCCTGTGTTTGCCTGTACTTCTGAGAAATATATGCCGAACAGTAGGGATCCCAGAACGGAGCCTTGCGGGATACCACTTGTGACTGGTTTAGAGTCGGACCTGGAGCTCGCTATTCTTACATTGCAAGCTCGGTTTGCAACCCAGCTTGTGATGCAGAGGTTTATGTTCAGGCTGGTGAGTTTTTTTAAGAATACTCGAATAAGGAATGGTGTCGAACGCCTTGGCGAGATCAAGGTAGGCTGTGTGAACCACCTTTCCCCTCGTCTATGGCCTTGGTGACTGTCTCGAAGAAGTCAACCAGGTTTAGTAGGCATGATCTGCCCTTAACAAAGCAGAACTGGGTCGGGTCAAGTGTTTAGAGGTTCCCAATGTCTTTAAGGAGTTCCATGATGATGCGCGCCATAGCCTTGTAGACCAGGCTATATACACAAGGTTACACCTCAAACAAAAAAGCAAATACAGCAAAAAACTTTAAGCATAGTAAACAAGAATAGAGGTATAGCCAAAATAAGTCAGGGGGCTTGGGAGAGGGTAACCAGGACTGCAACAGTGAATACACTCAAACATCTACATTTATGGTAAGTGTACACAACTGTACTATGTTCATGTTTCACTGTTGCAGTCATCACATTTGGGTAGATTCCCAAAGCTAAGGATGGGAGGAGAAAATTAGATAGCATTAGGACCAGCAAGACTGCAGTGGCAAAGCCAGCTCTGGATTTAGAGAAAATTGGCAAATGGTAATACTTGGTGAAAGTATGCACAGAACTCCAGGTAGCAGCTTCTAGGATGTCCCTGGTAGGGACACCTCTGAGAAAGGCAGTGGAGGTAGATGCACCCCTGATTGAATGTAGTCTTATTCCCTGTGGGGTAGTTTTTCCATGGTGCTTATATGAGAAATTAATGCAATGGCCTATCCATTTAGAAATGGTTTGCTTTGAAATGGCCTTCCCCTCTGGCCCTGCATCAAATGCAACCAGCAGCTGTTCAGATTTCCTGAGAGGTTTAGTCCTGTCCAAGTAAAATCTAAGTGGTATGTGCACATCTAAGGAGTGCAGTATACATTCCCCTTTGTTGTGTGGATTAGAAAAAAAAAGTTGGCAAATGAATGGACTGATTAAGAGCCACAATGGATACCACCTTGAGCATGAAGGAGGGATTGGTGCTGAGGGACACCCTGTCCGCATGAAAGATGACGAAAGGCGTCACTGCCATAACGGCCTATAATTCAGACACCCTTCTTGCTGAAGTGATGGCTAAAAGGAAGGCTGTTTTCCAAGAAAGGAATTTCAGCTCTGCATTTACAGCTGGCTCAAAAGGAGGTAGAGTGAGTTTTTCCAATACAAAGTTAAGGTCCCAGGCTGGAGTTGGGGCTCTCCTGGGTGGTCTTAAGATTTTGGTTCCTCTGAGGAACTGCTTGAGCAGTGGATGAGAAAAGAGGGGTGGGATCGGTGTTGTAATGAGCTGAAATGGCTGAGGCATGAATTTTGATGGAGGAAAAGGAAAGGCCCTTGTGCAGCATTTCAGTTAAGTATTGAAGAATCTGAGGTAAACTGGGTGCTGCTGTCCCCATCCCCCGAGTTTGGTTCCAGGAACAGAATCTTTTCCATTTTTCAGCAGAAGATTTTCTAGTACTAGGCCTCCTTGCCTCCAGAACGACATCCAACACTTGCTTGCTGAGGGATAGTAATGGGGAGATCAGGTAATTAGCTAGGCTGCCAGGTTCAGGATTTGAAGCTGAGGGTGCAGAATCTAGCCATCCTGCTGGGACAGCAGGGTAGGGGCCTGAGACAAGTGCCATGGTGCCAGCAGTGACACTGCGCAAGAGGGGGTACCAGTGTTGGCGTGGCCAGTCTGGTGCAATCAGAATCGTCCTTGGTTTGTCCTGTTTGATCTTTAGTATTACCTTGAAGAGGAGAGGCAGAGGAGAAAAGGCATAAACCGATAGTTTTTTTCCAGGTGAAGTACAGGGCATCCACTTTCCAAGCTTGTTTGTGGGGAGGAGTCCTTGTGCAGAATTTGTCCAATTGGTAGTTCTGGGGGGAGGCAAACAGGTCTATCTCTGGGCTCCCCCATTTGTTTATCAACATGTTGAATGTCTTTGGTTCTATTTTCCACTCGTGTGGGTCCATGAGATTTCTGGTTAGTTAGTCTGCCAGTGTATTTAGATTCCTGGCAGGAATTGAGCCTGTAGGTACACTTGGTAGCTCAAGGCTGTGTTCCACACAGCCATGGCTAGTCTGCAGTGAGGGTATGAGTAGGTTCCCCCCTGCTTGTTTATGTACCACAAAACAGTGGTGTTGTCAGTCTTTACCATTAATTGTCCTGGAAAAATGTGGTCCTTCAAGGCTGTCAGAGCATGCTGTACCGCTATTTCTTTTTGATTGATATGCAGGTGCATTTGACTTGGGTTCCATTTGCCCTGAATGCACTTTGCTGTCAAGTGAGCCCCCCATGCATAGTCTGATGCATCTGTTAGAGTTTGGGCAGCAGGGGGTAGAGTGAATGGCAGTCCCTTGTTTTGGTGGCAGGCCTTTGCCCAGCAAAGGAACAATATCTGTAGGCAAGGTATGATAGGAATCATTGTTTCTAGATCCTGAGAATGTTGACACCACAGGCTTTTTAGATACCATTGTAGTCCCCTCATATACAGTCTTGCACATGTAATTAGGAGAATGCAGGAAGCCATGAACCCCAAGGCTTGCAGTATTTGTCTTGCAGACAGCAGGGTCTTTGTGGCCATTAGTTTGAAGTAGGCTGTCAAATGAACTTGTTTCTCTGGTGTGAGGAAAGCCATCTGGGAAGTTGTGTTCAAGCTTGCTCCCAAGAATGCAATTTGTTGACGGGGTACAAGATGTGATTGCTTTTCGTTTATGGTGTACCCCAAAGAAGTTAGCAATTTTTGTACAAACACCAGATGATACAATAGTATGTCCTGGCTTTCTGCCTGAATTAGACAATCATCCAGGTGTGGGTATATTTGAATATTTCTTTGCCTGCAAAATGCAATGACTGGAGCTAGGCACTTTGTGAATACCCTGGGTGCAGTAGATAAGCCAAAGGGCAGTGCAGAGAACTGATAGTGCGTGTAGCCTGCTTTGAAACATAGGTATCTTCTGCAACATTCCCTGATTGGGATGTGCAGGTAGGCTTCCTTTAAATCCAGTGATGCCAACCAGGCATCCTTGCCTAGCATAGGAAGCGACTGGTGAGTTAGCATCTTGAATTTTTTTTGATATTAGAACATTCGAAGTTTTAAAACTTCGATGTTCGGATACAGATTCCAAAAATCCTACCCCCCTCTGATAGAGATTCCAGGGTGCTGGGTAGATGGAGTAAGAAGTTTAAGGCCCTAATGGCCAAGGTTGCAGAAGTGTATACCTTCTTACTCCATCTACCCAGCACCCTGGAATCTCTATCAGAGGGGGGTAGGATTTTTGGAATCTGTATCCGAACATCAAAGTTTTAAAACTTTGAATGTTCTAATATCGACGCCTATTCAGCGAATGCTAAAAATAGCCAAGCTGCAGAACACCAAATTTTTTCCTAGGGAAAGAATTCTGTTGGCCGGTTCTGTAGCTTTGCTATTTTAAGCGCTGTGGTGGAAAGTTACGGTTCAGGTAAGTGTGCAACTGTGTGGACGTTAGTGTTAGGGGTGGGTGAAGTGAGTTAGGGTTAGGGCACGGGTCAGGTGAGTGTGCCATAGTGATGGAACTTATGGTTAGGGTTTGGGTTAAGGTAAGTGGATAGATAGTGTATGTACAGTTCAGTGTAGGGTTAGATATAGGATTTTGTGTGTGTGTGTGTGTGTATTGCGTTTTTTTTTTGTGTGCTTGTGTTGTGTGCGTTTTGGAATAGCAAATTTTTTCCACTGCATGGCAAGAAAGAATGATGTAATGGCGTCGGCTGCATGCCTTATACCCCTAACTACCGGACGTCATGGAAGGTGATACAGCAACCAACACAGGACCCAAGACTTTGATAATCAGGCCAACTGAGGGCTACTGCAAGCAGATAACCCAAATGTGATGACTGCAACAGTGAAACACGAAGAACATCCAGAATAATGAGATTGCTCACTCCCAAACCCTCATGGAATAAGACAGAGTTTCTCCTTGCTTGTTGATGTACCAGACTACAGACATGCTGTTCATATGAACTGCAAAATTCTCCAAGGGGAGAGCATCCTGGAATGTCTGCAACGCTAGAAGGACTGCTCTCATCTCTAGAACACAGATATGCAATTTGGTCTCTTTGGGGGACCACATGCCTTGGGACCTTTCTTCCCAAGAAATGCCCCACCCCCCACCCCAGCTGGGAAGCGTCTGTGGTCACTGTTGCAATTGGATTCAGAAGAACAAAAGGTCTGCTCAGAATAAGACTGTCAGATTGTATCCACCAACAAATGTGTCGCTTGCAAATCAGGGTGAGCTTTACTTGAAAAGACAAGGGTTGATGTGGAATGTACCACTGTGCAGCTGAAGTCCACTGAAGAATTTGCATAAAGAAGTGCACAAGAAAGAGCAGTATTATGAGACAGACCCAAGTGCTTGAAGCACTAATCTTGCTGGAGGAGAGAGATGAAAAAGGGTAGCCTGTACCTGATTTTTGATAGAGATAATGAGGTGGAGACGTAAAGATGCTACCCAAGTTGTGGTGTTCAAAACTATCCTGTTGAATTCCAGGCTCTGAACTGGGGCAAGTTTTGATTTGGCATGATTTAAAGAGATGCCCAAAGTGTTGCAAATAGTCCCTGGCATGCTGAAATTGATGCTCGGAGGGTGCAATGAAAAGTCAATCATCCAGATATAGAAACACCTGGAATCCTTTCAGTCTCGAGTGAGCTGCCACTACTACCATGCATTTGCTAAACATCCTGGGGGCTGTAGTGAGTCCAAAGGGCAGAGCTCTGAATTGGTAATAATTGGTTCCCAGCCAAAAGCGAAGATGTCTTCTGTTTTTGATCCACGGAGTACATCCAATTGTTCTTGTGCAGAAAGGGCAGAATGGACTGAACCATGACCACATGGAACTTTTCTTTCTTTACCAACTGATTCAATCTGCTTAGATCCTAAACAGATCTGATGTCCCCAGTTTTCTTTGGCACTAAAAAGCAGAGTAAATTCAGAATCCTAATTGGTCGAATGGGACCTTCTGGATGACTTTTTCTAGCAACTTTTGTATTTCTCCTGCTGCTTCCTTCCTCTGACTGGGTGGAATGTCAGGAAGTTTGCAGCTTTGACACAGAGGAAGAAGGGAAAATGGTATGTAGTAACCTCAGGATATTATTTTGAGCATCCATAAACTGGCTGTGATGTTTGTCCAGCTGTCTAGGTAGAGAGAGAACAGACCCTGACTGCCTCCAGAGTTGGACAGTCAGGCAGCACTTCAGGAGCGCTGATAGGGCCCGTCTGAAAAGGAATCTCTAAAGCCCTGGTTCTGCAGGCCTCCTCTGCATCTAGGGTGACACTACCATTAAAATTTTCCCCATGCCTCTAGAGGAATTATCCCCATGCGAATCCTGGAAAGGTCCCAGAGAGTTACAGAACCACATCTTACCACATCTTTGGTTTCTAGAAAGTCTGTTAAAGAGTAGAAAACTTGATTCCCATGGCAGACAGGGTCTTTCCTTTTTGTTTGCTACAAGTAAACGCATCCTTATCTGATGGCCCAAACAAGCAAGTGCCATCAAATGGGGAATTAGCAAAAGATGCCTTAAAGGGCACAGCAAAGTCACACAGCCGCATCCAGACATGCCTCCTCTTGGTGATACCTGAACCAGCTTGCTTGTGAGGTACCTTCTGCTGTATGAGATATTAACCCCAATGAAGTGTTTGAAACAGAGTGGCCAGATAAGAGGAAGCTCTTTTGAAGTCCTTAGCAGACATGGACTCAAGAGTATTTGATAGTTCTTTAGTCAAATCCCTCTGCAGACTAGTAAAAGGCGCCAGATAATTTAGTGACCTCGCAGCAAAAGTAGCTGAGGTGAACGCTTTCCCAAATCTGTCCAATGTTCTAGATTCTCTTTTAGGCGACCAAACAGAAGAGCTCTCTTCTGCGAGCTCTTTCTTAGTAGCTGCTGCCAACACCACAGCATCAACAGGGACTCATTTGTTCCAGTACGGTCTATCCAAACGTGGGGCCAAAAACGTGTCAGAGCACTTGGGAATGGGCTTGACAGTATCCGGCTCCTTTCATATCCAGTGGAAAACCAGGTCATCAAGTTCATCCGCTGGGGACAGGGGTCACCAAAGACGTAGACAGTCCAGAAACAAAAGCCTCCAAGAACACAGATTCTTCAGGAGAAGGGGTTTGGGACAACCAACCAACTTTCTGCTCTAGGATTTCTAGAATATCTCCAAAAGAGAGATCATGAGGTGGGAATCTGGGGGATCCTTCTCCCTCATCAAAATCAGTGTCTTCTGTGACAGACTCCATGGAGCAGTCTATGCGTCTCCTCTTACACATCCCCTTCTGGAGGATCTCTTTCATGTGATGTTCTTGCAGAGGTGTTGGAAGACAGGGGAAATTGCTCTAATGGAACTTACTGGAGACTAACTAGAACGGGCTGTCCCTGTGGAGTAGGTCTGACAAACTCAGAGCCAGTGAGGAAAAAGGGGAAGGAACTGAAACATAACTTTTCTCCATGCAGAGAAAAAGCTGTTTCTACCACCCTGAAAGCCAATGGACCAGGGGAAACCTCTAACCTCCTCCTTGGAGCAGAAGCTTACGAAGAAGGTAGGCAGAGACCATCCCTGGATCTGAGCCATCTACGGCCGAAGCTCTGACAGGAAGTGATGCATCTGACAAAACAGGAGTTAAGCCCACTCTCTTGGACCCGGCATTAACATATCGGCTCAGAGACCCATTCTGATCTGAGGGGACTGGAGCACAGCCAGTCAGGGAAATCATTGGAGTAGAGGAGAAAAGGTCCGACAGTGAAACTCTCAGGGATCTCGGATCCTGGGGCTCCGAAACCATGGGTTGGAATGGTGAGGGAGATATAATGGAGTCTGAAGGCTCACTCACAGATCCTGCAGGGGACAGAGCTGGCAGGACCCCCCATCAGGATTTGAGCTCTTTGGAATTTTTGCATCATCCTATCCACATCTGCTTCTGACAAACTTCTGCAAAACCTAGAAGACGCTGTGTAAAGGGGCATGGAATATTTCTTTGAAGTCTGAAAAAATTGTGCAGGCAAGGAAGGTGAAACAGGTTTAACCAAACACTCTGGTGTATGGCTCCTATGAGACGTACTGGGTTTTGGATCCTTGGGCTTAGAATCCAAGGAACAGGTTTGTCTGTGAACAGGCTGTCTGTGAGTGAGATATGACTATGGGAGCAGGCGCCTTCGGATCAGAGGAAGGTTTCGGATTACAAAGCAACTGTTTTCAAGGTTTTTGAAGGGGGTTGAGCCCCAGAAGCAACTGGAAGTAATTTCTCAGTATAAGTTTGCTGTGCCTGTCAGCCAAACCTCTAAGGTTGAAAAGAGTACACTGTACAGGCTGTATTCAAGTGAGTGGGTCCAAGACAGTAAAGGCACTTCTTGCGGGCATCTGAATTACGGATCTTATGCCCACAAGAAGTGCATTTCTTAAAACAATATACAATGATAGAAAAAAAATTTTTTTTTTTTTTTTTTACACAGTCAGAAAGAAGCAAAAACTTATTACCAACATAAACAGAGAAATACCTATCAAGGGTAAAGAGAATACAAAAGATGGTGCATATCCATAACCTCTGCAAAAACGAAGAGGGAGAATTAAAGGTAAGATGTAAAGTTAATTAAATGTAAAAAGTTTTATAAAGTCGTGTGTGTGTGTGTGTATATACATATATATATATATATATATATATATACATATATATATATATGTATATACGTATATATATGTGTGTGTGTATATAAATATATAAAGTTTTAAAGGTTCTGAAGAAAAAGGAACTAAATACTCTTACAAGCACTCGAGAGCAGAACCTGCTGTCCACCCACAATGGTGGCAAAAGAGCTGAGGCAGTGCGGATGGAATAGGGCATTACGGGTAGAGAGAGGAACTTGAGAGCTGGATCCTAAGTCTAATACATGCGGCACAGTCTGATCAGAGGATTGGATCTGAACCCACTAGTGAGGAAGAATGAAAAACCATTAGATGCCCCCAAAATAACAGTCCAATGAATACTGGCAGAGAAAAGTCAAGTTAAAGGGTGAAAAAGTCATGTCTGAGCTTTAAAGTGAACTACAGACCATAAAATATACTCTGCAAAAACTAATGCCAACTGTAGCAACATATGTGTACATAAATGTCATAGTCTCACAGTTTTGCTAATGAAACCATTGCCTACAAAAGCGAGTCAATAAACAAACCTCCATTTTTCAGCAAGATGACAAACATGCTTCTTTGCTTCAATCAACTTCAACTTCCACTGCACCCACTGCAACAGGAACTAACAGACTGCAAAACATCCAGATATTGCAGACAGCCTCCTTTATTCCTTCCTTCCTTCTACAATAATAAACCAGGGGCACAAGCAAAAAAAAAAAGACAATATATTATTTAGTGATTCCGCCAAAGTCAAATTCTAAATGAGGAAATCAGAGCAAATCTATAGTGAAACCAAGTGCAATAGGCTCTACGTTATGGCAGGTATCAGCAGTCACTGCTGAGCGCCAACAACGTCATTGCCAGTAATAGAAAAAAAATAAAATATGGTGTTTAGTATCGGAACCGGCATTTGAAATGATATAATTACATATTAATGAGTTCTTGAATGCAGTTCTATTGGATAATTCAAATAAAATGAAAGTATATATAGGGATGTTTGAAATTGTAGTGTTTGTCTGATGAAGTCTGTATTATGAGATGAAAAACGTGGTGATTCGTTAAGCATTTAGTGTTGTTTTTTTAGTAATAAACAGTTTTATTTCAACGGTGGACATCTGGTGATTGTTTTTGTTTCCTACAGTGCTGGTGTTGGATTATTTAGTCGTATATTGCCACTGTTACCTCCTGTATTTGGTCATTGCCAGTAAGTATCAAAAGAATGGCATAAAGTGCTAATTTGTCGTATCATGACTGTATGGCTAAGGAGAAGCAAAGTACAGTTGTGTACACTTACCATAAATGTAGATGTTAGAGTGTATTCACTGTTGCAGTCCTTACATTTGGGTAATCTGCTGGCAGGTTGCCCTCAGTCGGCCCAAATTCCAAAGTCTTGGGTCCTGCGTCGGTTCCTGTCTCCTCTTCCATGATGTCAGGTCGTCAGGGGTATAAAACATGCAGCCGATGGCATTTTCTTTAGTTTTTCTTGCCCCCGATGTCAGGTGCCTCCAAAAAGGTAGCAATATTATACACACACACACATATATATATATATATATATATATATATATATATATATATACACACACACACACACACACACACACACACACACACACATGCATCAATATAAACTCTACCTTCGCCTACAAGCAAATATACCACATAGGTTGTACAAGATAGAGAAGGAAAGACAAACTGTAGAATGACGGAGATGGCAGGAGGGTAACCTGGACTGCAACAGTGAATACACTTGAACATCTACATTTATGGTAAGTGTACACAACTGTACTATGTTCTTCGTGTTTCACTGTTTCAGTCATTACATTTGGGTAGAATCCCAAAGCTATGGTTGGGAGGCTGGAGCTAAACAGCATTAGGTGCGGCTATAAGGCCCTGCAGCACTGCAGTGGCAAAGCCTGCCCTGGACTTAGAGTAAAGAGGCAAATGGTAATGCTTTGTAGCAAATGGTAATGCTTTGTAAAGGTGTGAACAGAACTCCAAGTAGCAGCCTCTAGAATGCCTTTGGTTGGTACTCCTCTGAGAAAGGCTGCTGAAGTAGCTGCAGCTCTGGTGGAATGAGACCTAATGCCCTTGGGCACAGGTTTTCCATGGTGTAAGTGGCAGAAACGGATGCAGTGGGTTATCCACTTTGAAATTGTCTGCTTTAAAATAGCCTTTCCTTCTGATCCTGCAGCATATGACACTAGTAATTGCTCAGTTTTTCTTAGAGCTTTAGTCCTGCTCAAGTAGAATCTTAGCTGTCTGTGTACATCCAAGGAATGAAGAATTCTCTCCCCTTTGTTCTGCGGATTTGGATAAAAATTTGGCAGATGAATTGTTTGGTTAAGAGCCATATTGGAAACCACCTTAGGCATAAAAGTAGGGTTTGTCCTCAGAGATACTCTGTGTTTGTAAAATATGATAAAAGGCTCTACAGCCATATGTGCCTGTAGCTCTGAAACTCTTCTTGCTGAATTAACTGCTAGTAGCAGAGCTGTCTTCCATGATAAGAACTTTATATCAGCGGTAGCAGCTGGTTCAAATGGAGGCAAGTTGAGCTTTTCCAACACATAATTGAGGTCCCATGCAGCTAATGGTGATCTTCTAGGAGGCCTTACATTTTTGGCTCCTCTAAGATACTGCTTTATTAAAGGATGAGAAAAGATTGGTGGTTCTGTATTGTAATGAGCTGAAATGGCAGAGGCATGGATTTTGATTGATGAGAAAGATGGGCCTTTGTCAAGCATCTCAGTCAAGTATTGTAATATCTGAGGAATATGTGGTTCTGCTGTATCAGTTCCTTTTGCTCGATTCCAAGCACAGAATCTCTTCCATTTGTCAGCATAAGCTTTTCTAGTACTAGGCCTTCTGGCTTCCAAAATGACATCCATCACAGCTTTACTGAGAGGTGTCGTTTGTATGATTACATGATTAGCCATGCTGCCAGGTTCAGAGTCTGTGTTTGATTGTGCAAGATCTAATTGTTTTGCTGGGACAGTAGTTGTGGTCTTTGAAGCAAGGTCCAAGCTGGGTATTGAGACAAGTTCCTTAGGACTGGGTACCAGTATTGACGGGGCCAGTCCGAGGCAATTAATATCATGTTTGGCTTCTCTTGTCTGACTTTTAGGAAGACCTTGGGTAGAAGAGGCAGAGGAGGAAAGGCGTAAACTGATAGGCTTTTTCCAACTGAAGGACAGAGTGTCCACTTTCCATGCTTGTCTGTGATAAGTCCTTGTGCAGAATCTTTTCAATTGATAATTTTGAGGGGAGGCAAATAGATCTATGTTTGGGCTCTCCCATTTCTCTGTTATCATGCTGAAGACTTGTGGATTTAATTTCCATTCATGAGGATCCATAAGGTTTCTGCTTAAATCGTCTGCCAGAGTGTTTTGTTTTCCTGGCAGGAATTGAGCTTGAAGATGTATTTGGTAGGTCAAAGCTGTCTCACAATGCCATGGCTAATCTGCAAAGGGGGTAAGAGTGTATGCCCCCTTGCTTGCTTATATACCACATGACTGTGGTGTTGTCCGTCTTTATCAAAGGTTGCCCTGGATAAAGTAAGTCCTTGAAGGCTGTTAGGGCATTTTGAACAGCTAGCATCTCTTTCTGGTTGATATGTAGATGCATTTGTTTTGGTGCCCATATGCCCTGAATGCATCTTCCTGCCATGTGGGCCCACCCAGACATAATCTGATGCGTCCGTTAAGGTTTGGCTGGCAGGGGGCAGAGTGAAGGGCCGTCCCATGTTTTGGTGACAGGCCTTTGCCCGCCATAGAAACTCCTATTGTAGGCAGGGAATGAGAGGAATCATTGTTTCCAGACTGTGTGAATGCTGACTCCATAAACTTTTTAGGTACCATTGAAGTTTCCTCATATGCAGTTTTGCATATGGAATTAGTAGGATGCAGGATGCCATGAAGCCCAGAGCCTGCAGAATTTGTCTTGCAGAAGACTGTGCTTTTGTTGCCATCAGTTTGAAGTAAGCAGTCAGTTGCTTTTGTTTGTCTGGTGTGAGGTAAGCCATCTGGGCAGTTGTATTCAAGCTTGTACCCAGGAATGTTATCTTTTGAGAGGGTACCAGTTGTGATTTCTTTTCGTTTGTGTATCATAGGCATGTTAGAAACCTTTTCACAAACGCCAGGTGTCGAAGAAGTGTGTCCTTGTTCTCTGCTTGAATGAGACAGTCGTCCAAGTAAGGATATATTTGAATACTTTTGTCTGCAAAATGCAATTACTGGTGCCAGGCACATTGTAAAGACCCTGGGTGCAGTAGATAAGCCAAAGGGCAGTGCAGAGAATTGGTAATACATGAAGCCAGCCTTGAATATGAGGTATCTTCTGCATGACTGTCTTAGTGGGACATGCAGGCATGCCTCTTTTAGGTCTAAAGTCACCAGCCAAGCATTCTTGCCCAGCCTGGGCAGAAGCTGCTGGAAAGTCAACATTTTGAATTTTGGAATATCCAGGGATGTGTTCAAAATCGATAAATCCAGTATTGGCCACCTGGCCTTGTCCTTTCTGGGTACCAAGAACAGACTTGAGTAAAAAACTTGTCCTTTTTCCTGTTCTGGTACTGTCTGAATGGCCCTCATATCCATGAGTGACGTAACCTGTTCTTGTGCCTCTGCCCATTGATTTTTTGGCAGATCTGGCCAACCATTTGCCATTGGCAGAGTGTGGAAATGGAATCTGTATCCCTGTGATACGGTGTTTAGTACCCACTGTCCTAGGTTAACTGCCAATTTTGAGTAAAAAGTGCTAATTTTCCCCCTATGGGTGTTGCCAAAAGATAAGTGCTTGGTGTAGGCAGAGGAAAGTAATTGGGATTGCTTTCTGTAGGTTTGCGCTTTATCTCCTCCAGATTTGGAGGTGGATGTGCCCCATTGCTATGACCTGTATGAAACTTGCGCCTGGTATCTAGAACCTTACGGTGTCTGGATTTGCCCCTTTGAGCTCTGTCTGACACAGGAAAGGACCAATTTTTTTGTAGGCCAGTGTCTACTGAATCTTGGTAGCTGCACTTGTAAAAAGTCTTTAACAGTTTGCATAGACTTAGCTTTGCCTTCCATTTTCTTTAAAACCTCTTCTGCCCTAATACCAAACAGAGAATCATGCTGTAAATGTGCATCTAGCAATTTAGCTTTAACATGATCAGGCAAATTTTGTTCCTTTAACCAAGCATGCCTCCTAATCACAGATCCAGTAACTGCGGCCCTGCAGGAGGCCTCTAAAGAATCAAAACCACAATGCAAAGTATGCTTTCCAACTTGTTCAGCTGCATGCAATAATTCCTGCAATTCTTTATTTTCTGCACATTCTGAAATCAACATCATTTTCTGTTTCAGCAATCCCATAACATGTTGTTGGTACTTAAGCATATGAAATTGACAGTTTAAGGCCCTGATTGCCAAGGTTGCAGATGTATAAACCTTTTTTTCCCCCATCTGTCCAGTGCCCTTGAATCTCTGTCAGGGGGGTGGGATTTTTTGCTGTTGAGGCCTTAACTCCCTTTGGGCCCTGTGAAATAGTTTCAGGATCAGCAGCAGGGTTTCTGAATAAAAATGTATGTGAGTCAGGGACCCTGTAATATCTGTCCGGCTTACTAGGAGCTGGAGGTAAGGAGTAAGGGGTCAAGCTTGACTCCAAAAACACATCATCCACAATGTCTAAAATAGGGGGAATGGCTAAAGGCTTGTGCTGAAGGAGAAGGAAATCCCTGAGCCTTTTTTTTGATTCTGAGAAGTCTTGACTCTTCCAGTGAAAACGCTCCCTCAAAGAACGCAAGGTTTCTCCAAATGAATAATCCTCAGGAGGAGATGCAGATGGAATAGACTCAGCATCTGAATCCTCATAGGGAGGTATAGATAATTCCTGATCAGAAGAGGAATCAGAAGAAATAGAAACCTGATCTGAAGATTCATAATCAGGGTCTTGCCTAGGCTTCTTATCTGGAGGGGGATGGGTACCCCTGATCAAGGTAATAAGGTCTTCAGCCATTTTGATCATCTGTTTTTTAGGCACAGAGGCCTGTGCACGTGGCTCATGCGTCAGTTTTTTAGTTTTAGAAGTTGCTTTTGTCTTTGGTTTTGCAGCTTTCGGTTTGATATACAAATGTTGAGGTCTGAATACACCCTCAGAAGATGGTGCCTGCTCAGCAGCTCCGGACCAATCAGACGAAGATACATCAATCAGTCCAATACCTTGAGTACCTAGTGGCATGCCGGACTCTACATGGGTGTCGGTACAGGCCTGCGACTCTAAGGCAGCGGGTATCAGGGGCTGCAAA
Organism: Protopterus annectens; assembly: GCF_019279795.1. Taxonomy (NCBI): domain Eukaryota; kingdom Metazoa; phylum Chordata; order Ceratodontiformes; family Protopteridae; genus Protopterus; species Protopterus annectens. The sequence continues at coordinate 446,023,718 of NC_056741.1, read as the reverse complement.
AGCGCCTCACTGAGTAGCTGAGTAGCGGTGAACTGGCGACTGGCTTAGGAAAAGCTTCGTCATCGGTTTTTGATCTCGACTGCCTTTCTCTGTCCTTTTCTTTGCGTTTCTTATGTACTCCGGTAGTCGGATTGCTATCCAACGACATTTCTGGGTAGTTCAATCGGTTTCCAAAATATTTTGATGCAAAAATATACAGACGCTTAATGGTGCATTGGTTAAATCTAGCACAAAACCTACAGCCAGGCACATTGTGATCAGGGCCTAGGCAAGGAATACGGTATAAATGGAAATCCTTATGAGGCATTTGCTTTCCACAAGTAACAGAATTAACTTTTTCTGACATCGGTAAAAAGTTTCCCCACCGGGGTACTTAGCTTTAGTGAATACTTCGGTTCTGAAACTCAAACTCGAATATTTCAGTAGTTGGCCAACCGGCACTTGCGAAATGCTTCTGCTTCGGGCACCGCCTGGCAAGAAAGACTAAAGAAAATGGTGTCGGCTGCATGTTTTATACCCCTGACGACCTGACATCATGGAAGAGGAGACAGCAACCGACACAGGACCCAAGACTTTGGAATTCAAGCCGACTGAGGGCAACCTGCCAGCAGATTACCCAAATGTAATGACTGCAACAGTGAAACACGAAGAACATCTTACCATGATAGGCATGGACTACTATTATGTATCTAAAAAGTAATCTCAGCCAGGTTACAGTCTGAAGTACTACACAAGAAGGGTACTACAGGAAAGCACAAAAGAAGTCTTCCTCAAACTATTGTGTGGTTGCCTGAGAATGATGCAGAAACCTGAACTAGCCAATGCTAAAATTCACTATGACAAACAATCTCACACCCTTGCTTTGGAATGGGTACTGGCTTTACAGAAATTGTATTCCTAATGATCATGTGGGTCTTTCTAAGAAAACATCCTGGATCCATGCGTCTTTGTTGGCATTCTTACCAAAGAGAAAATGTGTGTCCACCTCTTTATCATGATTATAATATACAACGATTTTCTCCCAACCCTTTCTTAGCTCTGTATACAGCTAATTTTTTCAGAGTACACATCACTGTAAAGGATTTGGAAATCAAGCCCTTTTCAATGACATACCCAGCCATAGTCATACCAATTAAATGAATCAGATCTAGTTGAGGTTCTAAAGTAATATTCTTAGCTAAACAGGATGATACCAGTGGTTCAAGGCCAATAGTTTATAGACTGCAATGCAAGTCACTGCTAGACAATGTACCCATCAGAGAACATAACGTGAAAAGAATACATCTAATACGTATGCCAATGTTGTTGCACTTCCTTTTGATGGAAATAAAAAAAAAACGGGAGGAAATGTACCATGTGCACTAGCAACACAATTTGCACGTGAACATCTGCATTCCTGTTGGGAGTACCAGATATAGAGAAGTAGCAGAAGTAAAAGATGCATGCATACCTCTCAACAGTCCAGATTTTCATGTTATATTTTTGGTCCGTTCCTCTCTCTTCCTCCTAAAATTAGGGTTTTCTGGAAAATCACTTAGGACTGAAGTCACTAAATGATGACATACATTTGAGTTGCTACATCTGGGTCTATCTGTAGTGGCTGTTTGTTCTGTGCACATTTTCCAGGCAATCTGTGATTGGAAGGGGCCCTTCTGCATTTTAGTGAGAGAAGTGTGCTGAATGGACCCTGTCTGGTGAAGAGTAGTTGGTCTAGGGCTTGAAGCAAGCATTCTCATTGATCCTTTTGAACCTTTTTCAAGTGTGGTATTTAAGCCCCGCATTTGAGGAGCTGCTCGTCTGTGCAGCACAGTGCACTGATGTGTAATTGTGCACCACAGCCAGACAGATAATTTTGACAATTTTTCCCTTAGATACATCCTTAGTACTTTTCTGGTCAAATACATGTTGCTAGTGAGCTGTGACCTATAAAACTACCAGCATAAAACCCCCCCAGCAGTAATATCCATCCAGTGAGCCCCTCCTTGATTGGTCCTGAAAAGCCACCCCCCCTTCCAATAACAGTTCTTCAATCTAGCATTATGGAGAGTTGAACTACTCATTTATCCTGCCAACCTTGTTGACTTGGGTCTCCTGAGGCAGTGTAGCAATTGCCTCATGTACGACAACAGGCCTATACTAACTCACTCTAGTACACAGTGCAAGAGATGCATCTATACCAGAATCTTGATCCCTGCTCTCTTGCACTCGAAACAGTAGCAATGAAGTGGTTGTCAACCCACCCACCACTTCTCATGCACAAAGTACCACTACTCATGCACACAGTATGCATCAAACACAAAAATCAGTGTACATGGTTCTCTCAAAAAATAACCGAAACACCAGAGACCTCCAAAACACAAGACTGCTGCAACTAACAGTTCCCACAGCATCCATGACACACAGTAACACCAGTGTCTCACCTACTAAGCCCATAAAGCATAACACTCAAAAACCAAATTTTCTTGTCACTGGAGACTCCATAGTTAGACTCACAGATGTCCCACTTACCAGGGTGGACAAGTAGAAAGTCAAAGCTGCCTGTCCGGTGCTAGGATTCGCCAGATCACGCATGCACTCAGGTCTCTCAGCAACAAGTACCATTATGACTCTGTCACAGTTCATGTTGTAGTGAACGACCAGAGACGTACCTCACTGGTCTATATGAGGACAGACATGCTGGAGCGAACGACCAGAGACGTACCTCACTGGACTATATGAGGACAGACATGATTGAGCTCTCAGAGTGTGTCTCAGGCAGGCATGTCCCTAGCCTTGAGCAGCATACTACCCTCACCTAAAATGATGCCACGGTATAAACAAAAAAGTGACGGACTTCAATAATTCCCTTAGTTTTTGGTGTCATTCAAAGGGGACCCAGTTGCTGTCAGCCTGGAAATTCATGGTCGACCAACCTTACTGCTTTGCCAGAGACTGCACCTAGCACCACTAGGTTTTCGGTTGCTGGCAAAAGCTCTTGCCTCCTTTTTAGACAAGGTCTCAAACTTACCAATGTGAAATTTGCCAATAATAAAATTTGCCAATAATAATAAAAATAAGGGTCATGGTGCTAAACGCTAGGAATTTAAACCAATAACTGCACACCCTGTAAGCACTTTTACCACTGGAAGATGCATATGTCTGTGCAGTCACAGAAACCTGGTTCAAGGCCTCAGAGTATCCTGGCTTTGCAAGGTTACAATACCTTCCACACCTTATGACAGCAAAACAAACATGTGAGAACCAAAGGAGGCAGTGTTTCTATCTACATTAGAGATAAATTCACCTCCTGTCTAGTTAGACTGGACAACGCCATGGAATTACTCCCAAGTTCAGGTTACTGTGGGGGTAAGACTGCCATTCAAGCCATAGCCAGTTATAGATCCCCCTCCATTGGTCATGACGAGTACAAAGGCTACTTGACCAAACTGAAGCCAATCCAAATATTCCCCAGCACTAACTCTCTGGTTATGGGGGATTTCAATTATCCTAATATCACCTGGGAAACCTACTCTAGCCCTAACTCACTAGTACAAAGGTTCCTTGACTTTAACTCAAATGCCTTGTAAAACTGCTCATATCCTGAAAACAGGAACAAAACATACGAGATCTGGTCCTCACTAAAAATGAGAAATAGATGCACTGCTGCAACTGTTGGACCCTCATTAGTTAAAACTGACCACAAACCAGTCACCTTCGAGCTGGCACTAACACCACAACTAGCAAAGGGTGAAGTCAGACTAAATAAATTCAACAAGGCAAACTATACCCTCCTAAGCAAATGTATAAATACATTCCAAGCCCCACCCCCAGCTGGAAGTGTAACTACACAGAAGCTTACAATAAAGCCCTGTACAACCACTTGCATAAGTGTATAGACATGGCTGTACCATAAAGAATCAAAACCACAGCCCCAAGTAGAAACAAGCCATCATGGTGAACATCCAGCATCAACAAACTTTACAAATACAAAAGGTTGCTGTCAAAGAAAAAAAAGGTGAGGTCCCAACAATGGAAAAGTACCCTCCTTAGCCTCAACAGGCAAAAAAGACAATATGTCAAATCCTGTAAGGGCATCTTTGAGGAAAAACTTAGCAAGCACAACCACGGATAACCATAAGGCCTTTTACAGCTATGTTCATAGCCTAAAAGGGTAGGACTCAAGCATGTGCAGAGCTAGTGATGAACGGTGTAAAGAAGATGAAAGCACTGTCATCTGTGTTAGCATGTCTGGAAGGAGATTGGTGCATATTCTCAGATTAACTTGTGAAAATATAAAGTTTTTAAAGTGTTGGGTATTTCCCTGTTTAAAGAGAATGTTTAAAAAATCTGACAGTGGTTTTGATACATTTCCAATTGGCATGTTTGAGAGGGAGAGTCTAAAGTACTGTGGAGAATCAGCTGAACAGTAGGTGATGTCATTAGAATGTTCACGGATGCTAGATGATTATTTGAACAGCTGACTGACAGGAAAAATAACTTTTTTTAAAACAGCTGACTGTTATATTTAAAAATAAGACAGTTGAGACTGTTAAGCTGTGCAGTTACAGTGCTGTGCAGTGATACCTGAAGAAAGAGAACTCACCAAAACCTGCAAGCCTGTAGGCCTTGCTGTTAACTTTTAGATTAGATCAGGGACAGTGTTCTTGTTAGATTAGGAAAGTTTAGTTATTCAGATAGAGTTTTTCTAGAATGATGGACTTCTATCCCACAGCTTCATTTTACATTTCTGGTGATTGAATTCTGGTGCTTATTAAAAATTATTGATTTACATTCTGTAATCTTTTTACTTATTATTAAATGTTTTCCAACCACAATGTAAAGTAATGAAAATCAATGTGTTGTTTAGAGATTTGTGCGTGCTTATACCTGTTTGATACTCTCCAGGTCACCTCGAAGGCCTGGTCGCTTCTGGTCATAGCCATCAATTATTTTGGCATTTAATTTACATAATTGGGCAGCCCTTTAGAAGAGCAAGAAGACACAGTGATTGGTGGCAGCATTATTTTGGGCAAGGGACACAACTGGAAATCTGTGTCAGGCTTTACCAAAAGTGTTTGGATGTGTGAGATTTAAATTTACTTTGAGTGTGAGTGTATCAGAGGTTTTAAACTGGGACACATTAGGGGTGGACAGAACCTACACAGTCCAGTCCCAGATTACAGAGTGTGTTCCTGTTGTGCTCTTAGGGAAAAATTGTGAAATATTACTCCTGTTTAAGTGACAGTGTCACACTGGAATCAGTACTGAGGACTGAAGCTCCTTAGTCACTGGCCCAGGATAGTAAGGGGCATCACATTTAATTTGTGGCAGTCCAGTGGAATATAGACAGGCATTGCAAACGGTATCACACACATTGACCTCACAGAGATAGCAAACTTGCTAGCAGATAGGTTTGGTGAAATTTTCACTCCCTTATTCCCTCCAAACGTATCACAAAACCTTGCCCCAAACCTCCCTACCCACCCTGCATACCTGAAGAACAGGTTATTAAAGCCTTGTCCAAGGGAAAATAAACAGCCTCTGTGGGACCACACGGCATCCCAGGCTGTCTTCTAATCTTTTAAACAGGCAAAAACATGAACTAGCATCACCATTAAGTACCCTTTTCAATTATAGCCTAACCACGGGCTTTGTTCCTGCGGAATGGAAAACAGCAACAGTTATTCCCCTCCCCAAAGTTGGCCTAGCAACAGACCAGGGGAACTACAGACCCATAAGCCTGACCAGCCTCATCTGTAAGGCCATGGAACATATCATTATGGACCTCAAAGACATAGGTGACCTCCAAGCCCTGGATCCAACCTAATTTGGCTTCGTTAGGGGCAGCTGCCTGTTAAATCTGGTGGATTTCTTCAAAAATGTGACCAGGGCCACTGACCAGGGCAAATCTGTGCACACACCATACCTCAACTTGGCAATGGCTTTCGACACAGTCCCACACTCAGGCATTACCGACAAACTTAGCAAACTGAATGTAAATCCCTTTGTAGTAAGATGGGTTACCAACTGGCTAACAAACCGGACACACATCAAAGTGGGTGATTCCACATCCCGCCACAGACTTGTCACCAGCAGGGTGCCACAAGGTTCAGTACTGGACCCCCTACTGTTTAGTACACACTTATCAGAGGTTCAAGCCAAACTAAGGAGTTGTGGCTAACCAAGTTTGAGGATGACTGCAAACTAGGTGCAATTACTGAATCCTCAAATGATATCAGTATACTCCAAGAGGGTATTGCACCGACCAGCAACTGGCTTCTTAGTCATGGTCTCATTACTTTTTTTTTCTCCTTTCCCTTCAGTGTCCTTCCAAACATTAATAACATGAAGTGGGGTATTTGCATTCCAATCCACCCGTAAGTTTAACAAAGTCAACAAATGTCCAATCTTTTTAGTTTTTCTTGTAAAGCCATATATCACAAGTATGAATTATGCTTTAGAGTCTCATTTATTCACCTATTTAATGTTGTTGGTCTCCTTTCTGTTAATCTCCATTTTCCAAACACAGACTCTGGTTAAAGTCCAAGGTACTTATAATTCTTCTAGTTTTTTTCTGTCTCTCAAGCATTTTTCTTTGGAACACTGGAAAATGTTTCCCTGGCAAAGTCTATATGAGCTTTATTATAAGAAGAATGAAAAAACAGAGTCCCCTTCTGCTTGATAGCGCTCCTTTTGTTGGACAAACATTTGTACTTCTCCTTAGCCTGTTCCACATCAAAAATGGCTTTGATCCTCCAAGAACAAAAATATTCTGAAGACAGATGGGTACAGCAGCTTGAATCTCACACCTGTCTATTGACATTCCCTGACTGCTGGGATAAATTATCTTCTCTTCTGCTTGCTGTACAGTGAATAATTCAATTTTAACACTTTGCCTTTCTACCACAGTTATGTCAGGATCAACTCTTTCTGCTAATATGACTGCATCATTACTAGCACAGGTTTTTGCTGCTTTTTCATGGCGAGGTTTAGAGCATACACACGATATGCTCTTTTCAAAATATAAATCGTGTTGTGGAATACCAGCCCAGTTGCTTATTTGTGCTTTCAGAAAATTAATACAGTCTGTTCCTTCCAGCTTCTTTGGTACAGTAGAAAATCTCAGGTATTCCCTGCATGCTCTGTCCTCAAAACTCTTAACTTTTTTTTAAACAGTCTCTCACACTTCAGCCAGCCTTTTCTTCACTTCACCCTCTGATTTTTGCAGTTTTATCAGTTCATCTCAATAGTTGTTTAAAACATCTTCCATTTTCCAGCCTTTTAAGTCAATATTCTCATTCAACATTTCATTCATTTAAGCAGCTCTGTGCACATTTGATTTACTTTTTCCTCTAGATTCCTAGAATCCAAGTCTTGTGCCAAAGCTGGAGCTTGAACTGCTTTTCACTGCACAGCTACCAAGATTCTTCCCATTCAAGCTCTATATTTCTTTTTTGCTGGCATCCAGGCAGTGTACTTACTAGCCAGTAACTGAATTTACTAATACTTGCAGCGCTACTAGCCCTTATCTTTCAGATTCATTTTTCATACTGGGAGAGCTGAAATTAAGCTGCTGATCAGTGTGCAGCCATCTTGGAAACCCATATTGTGCAACTCCTTGTCAAATATGCAATATGCTATGTTCCAATTTTTTTTCTATTTTGCACCCATGCTTTTTGCTGAAAATGAAGCACAGTCCACTGGACTTAAAAAAAAACAAAAAAAAAAAAAAAAACATTGACTTGTTTAAAGGCAGAAGAGATGTTAAATTTTTTTAGCTGTTGTGCCCCACCCTTTGAAAGCAGTAAATGTGTTGAAACAGTGTCAAAGTTAAAAGCTACTGAATGGCCTGCTCACTAATACCCAACTCCCACCTCCGCTGGGGAAACAAATGAGCAGGAAAGACTCTTGCCCTGATGGAGGTGCGAATGGCTCATATGGGTAGTAGGAAGGGAAGCCACTGGGATGATCTTGTGAGCAATAATAAAAACTGTGCAGTCAGGCAAACCTTGACATTAGAGAAAAAGTACAGTTTTGTACCTACCATAAATGTAGATGTTCGAGTGTATACCCTGCTGCAGTCATCACACTTGGGTTATCCTGCCGTCAGGCGGTCCCTGCAGTCGGCCCGAATTCCAAAGTCTTGGTCCGGCGTCGGTTGCTGTAGCTTCTTCCCTGAAGTCAGTGCGCCAGGGGTATACAAGAGGCATCCAACGCCATTTTCTTCAGTTTTACTTGCCCCAGATGTCAGGTGCCCCCAATAGGTAGGCAAAATATATATATATATAAATACATATAGCTATATAAAAATAAGACAATACCCTTAGGCACAAGCAAATACACCACAGAGGTAGCATAGGATAGAGTGGTAGAGAGAAGTTCAGCTAGTTCAGAGGGGATGGAGGGAGGGTAACCTGGACTGCAGCAGGGTATGCACTCGAATATCTACATTTATGGTAGGTACAAAACTGTACTATGTTCATCGTGTTACCCTGCTGCAGTCATCACACTTGGGTAGAATCCCAAAGCTAAGGATGGGAGGTGGAGTCAAACAGGGTTAGAGGAGGCTAGAAGACCCTGCAAAACTGCAGTGGCGAAGCCAGCTCTAGTCTTAGAGTAAAGTGGTAAGTGATAGTGTTTGGTGAAGGTGTGTGCTGAATTCCAAGTTGCAGCTTCCAGAATATCCTTGGTAGGCACCCCCCTGAGGAAGGCTGTAGATGTAGCTGCTGCCCTGGTGGAGTGGGGCCTAATGCTAGCAGGAACTGGTTTTCCATGGTGGGGTGTAGCAAAAACGTATGCAATGTCCTATCCATTTGGAAATGGTCTGTTTTGAGATGGCCTTTCCTTGTGATGCTGTAGCATAGGATACAAAAAGCTGGTCAGATTTTCTGAAAACCTTAGTTTTATCCAAGTAGTAAAGTAGCTGCCTGTGAATGTCCAAGGAATGCAGGAGTCTTTCTCCTTTGTTCTGCGGATTTGGAAAGAAGGTGGGTAAATGGATGGTTTGATTTAGAGCCACACTGCATACCACCTTAGGCATAAAGGAGGGGTTAGTTCGTAGAGAAACTCTGTCTTGATGAAAAATGAGGAAAGGCTCTACCGCCAGAAGAGCCTGAAGCTCTGAGACTCTTCTGGCTGAAGTAATTGCTAGCAGCAGGGCAGTCTTCCATGATACAAACCTTAAGTCAGCTGAGAAGACTGGCTCAAAAGGAGGTAGCGTAAGTTTTTCTAGAACAAAATTGAGGTCCCAAGTTGGTGTTGGTGCTCTCCTGGGAGGCCTAATGTTTTTGGCTCCTCTGAGAAACTGCCTTGGAAGTGGATGTGAAAATAAGGGAGGATCCGTGTTGTAGTGAGCTGAAATAGCTGAGGCGTGGATTTTAATAGATGAGAAAGAAAGTAAAATCTCAGTTAAATATTGTAGAATCTGAGGTATGTCCGGCAGAAGGGTATTTTGGCCTTTAGCTTGGTTCCAGGCGCAAAACCTTTTCCATTTGTCTGAGTAGGCTTTCCTTGTGCCGGGCCTCCTAGCCTCCAGAATAACATCCATAACAGCTTGTGAAAGAGGAGCTGGCTGGTTGCTTAGGAGATTTGCCATGCAGCCAAATTTAAGGTTTTGAGCTGGCTGTGTAGAATCGGACTGTCTTGCTGTGTGAGCAGGTGAGAAATTTGTGGTAAAATACATGGTGGGCCCTGGGCCATATTCCTTAATAGTGGGTACCAGTGCTGGCGTGGCCAGTCTGAGGCAATGAGTATCATTCGTGGTCTCTCCATCCTGACTTTCAGTAGCACCCTTGTGAGAAGGGGCAATGGAGGGAAGGCATATACTGACAGCATTTTCCAACTGAATGAGAGTGCATCCACTTTCCAAGCTTGATGGTGAAATGTCCTTGTGCAAAATTTTGTTAGCTGATAGACCTGTTTGCCAGCCCCCAAAACTATGTCTGGGTGTCCCCATTTTTGAGTTATCATTGCAAATACTTGTGGATCCAGTTTCCACTCGAGGGGATCCCATGATGTTTCTGCTTAGGTCGTCTGCCAATGTGTTCTTTATTTCTGGCAGGAATTGAGCTTGTAATTGTACTTGGTAAGCCAGTGCTGTGTTCCACAAGGTCATTGCTTGCCTACATAGAGGGTAGAAGTGTGTGCCCCCTTGTTTATGTACCACATTACTGTGGTGTTGTCTGTCCTTATTATAAGCTGTCCTGGATGTAAGAGGTCCTTGAAGGCTGTCAGGGCATTCTGTACAGCTAGCATTTCTTTTTGACTGATGTGCAGATTTCTTTGATCTGCAGTCCATATGCCTTGAACGCACCGTCCTGCCATGTGTGGCCCCCAGGCATAGTCCGATGTATCTGCTGTCATAGTTTGCCGGGCTGGGGTTAAGGTGACATGCCTGTGACCACCATAGAAACTCCTGTTGAAGGCAGGGAATGAGAGGTATCATTGTTTCCAAGCTGTGGCTGTGTTTATTCCATATGCTTTTTAGGTACCATTGTAATTTCCTCATATGCAGTTTTGCAAATGGTACTAGTGGTATGCAAGATGCCATGAAGCCCAAGGCCTGCAGAATTTTTCTTGCAGGGAGTTGGGTCTTTGTTGCCATTGTTTTGAAGTATTGAGTTAGCTGTAGTTGTTTGTCTGGCATCAGGTACGCCATCTGGGCCGTTGTATTCAAGCTGGCACCCAGGAATGTTATATTTTGTGAGGGCACTAGTTTTGATTTCTTTTCGTTTACTGTGTACCCTAGGCAACTTAGAAGGTGTTTCACAAAAGCCAGATGATGTAAGAGTGTATCCTTGCTTTCTGCTTGGATGAGGCAGTCGTCCAGGTATGGATATATTTGAATTCCTCTTTGTCTGCAGTATGCAATTACTGGTGCCAGGCATTTTGTGAAGACCCTGGGCCCAGTATATAAGCCAAAGGGCAGTGCAGAGAATTGGTAGTGGGTTGAACCTGCAATGAAGCGGAGGTATCTTCTGCAATTTTGTCTGATAGGGACATGCAGGTATGCCTCCTTGAGGTCCAATGTTACTAGCCAAGCTTTCTTGCCCAACATGGGAAGAAGCTGCTGTAGTGTTAGCATCTTGAATTTGGGTACTTGCAAGAAGGTGTTTAGAATTGAAAGGTCCAGAATGGGTCTCCAAGCATTGTCCTTTCTGGGGACTAGAAAGAGCCTTGAGTAAAATCCTTGGCCTTGCTCCTGTGTAGGTACCAGTTGAATGGCTCTCATGTTCTTGAAAGCTGTAATTTGTTTTTGTGCCTCTGCCATTGATTTTGTGGCAGGTTTGGCATGCCTTTTATCCTTGGCAAGGTGTGGAAATGGAATCTGTATCCTTATGAGATAATGTCTAGGACCCATTTGTCCTTAGTGATGATGCGCCAGTTGTCTGCAAAAAGTGCTAATTTTCCTCCCAAGGGAGCTTCCAAGAGAGTTTTGCTTGGCAGTTTGAGGTTTAAGTCATTGTGTTTGCCTTCTAGTAGTTTGGGACCTGTCTTCTCCCCCCTTCTGTGTTGCAGTGCCCCATTGGCGAGGTTTGTAAGGGATTTGTGCTTGTCCTCTGCCCCTTGGGCACCTGTATTTACCCCTCTGTGGTCTGTCAGAAGTTGGAAAGGACCAATTTTTTGTTGGCCAACTTCTGCTTAAGCGTGGGGGCTGTACCTGTAAGAAATCTTTGACCGTCTGCATAGATTTTGCCTTATTCTCCATTTTCTTTAAAACCTCTTCTGCTTTAACCCCAAATAAGACATCCTGCTGTAAGGGTGCATCTAGTAACTTTGCTTTATGATCAGGCAGAGTTTGTTCCTTTAACCAAGCATGCCTACGTATAACAGGCCCAGTAACAGCTGCTCTACAGGAAGCTTTCAAGGAATCAAATCCACATTGTAAAGTATGTTTGCCCATCTGTTCAGCTGCATGCAACAGATCCTGCATTTCCTTGAATTCAGACTTTTGAGGGTGCGAGCTCATCTTTTGTTTTATTTGAGACACTAGGAATTGCTGGTATTTAAGCATGTGAAATTGACAATTTAGTGCTCTCATAGCCAGAGTAGCTGAGGTGTAAACCTTCTTCCCCCACCTATCTAGTGATCTGGAGTCCCTTTCAGAGGGTACAGGATTTTTGGCCATAGAAGCCTTAGCCCCTCTGGGATTCTGGGAGATTGTCTCTGGATCAGCAACAGGGCTTTTGAAAAGGAATTTGTGCGATTCAGGCACTCTATAGTATCTATCTGGCTTGGCTGGAGCAGGAGGCTGAGAATCTGGATTTAGACTAGATTCTAAATAAACATCATCCACAATGTCTAAAACTGGGGGGATAGCAAGTGGTCTGTGCTGGGGGAGTAAAAGAAACTCTCGGAGCCTTTTCTTTGAGTCGGAGTAGTCCTGACCTTCCCAGTGGAAATGTTCCCTCATGGTATGTAAGGTTTCCCCAAAGGAATAGTCTTCAGGAGGAAAAGCTGAGGGAATGGAATCTTCAGCATCAAAATCTTCATAAGGGGGAAAGGAGTAATCATGTTCCTCAGAGGAGCCTGAGGAAATAAACACTTGATCAGAGGAGGCATAATCCTCCTCTTGTCTAGGCCTTTTGTCGGGGGGGGGGGGGGTTGAGAACCCCTGATTAAAGAAATCAAATCTTCAGCCATTTTAAGCATCTGTTTCTTAGGCATGGGGCCTTGAACTGGAGACTGAAGTGCAGTCTTTTTTGGTTTTAGAGGAGTCTTAAGCTTAGCATAAGATTTTATGGTGAGAGTAGTCGGTCTGAAGACACCTTCTGAAACCGAAGGTGTTTCTACAGCACTGGCTTCTCCTTCTGCAATGTCGTCAGTAGGGCCTAAAAAAAATGGCTGCGTCGGCCTAGAACTCTCTGCTAGAGAATCCGAAGCGGTCTGGGGTTCCGATTCTGCAGCAGCCAGGGGCTGCGTAGGTGCCTCACTGAAAACCGGAGGACCGGCAACCGGCCCAGCCGAGGCCTCGGAGTCTGGCTTGGATCTAGGCTGCCTGTCTTTATCTTTGCGTTTTTTATGCACGCCGGTAGTCGGTTGCTCTGACGGCATAGTGTAATTACATTTCCTACCGTAGTGTCGTGCGAAATCAAAGCATTGCTTTATAGTTCGCTTATTGAACCTAGCACAAAACCGACAACCAGTGACGTCGTGGTCTGGGCCTAGGCAAGGTATACAATAAGAATGAAAATCCTTATGAGGTATTTGCTTCCCACAAGAAATGCAATTGTTAACTTTTTCTGACATCGGACTGAGGCAAGAAAAGGTTCCCCAATGGGGTACTTAGCTTTGAAGACTTCGGACTGAAACTCGATTCGAAAATCTCAGGTGTTGGCCGACCGGCACTTGCGAACTGCTTCTGCTTCGGGCACTGCGCGGCAAGAAAGACTGAAGAAAATGGCATCAGATGCCTCTTATATACCCCTGGCGCACTGACGTCAGGAAAGAAGCGACAGCAACCGACACCGGACCAAGACTTTGGAATTCGGGCCGACTGCGGGACCGACTGACGGCAGGATAACCCAAGTGTGATGACTGCAGCAGGGTAACACAAACATCCTGGGGATGTATTTTTGGTTATTTTATTAGTTTACATATGCTGCTCAGTGAGAAAGCCCCATGAAATTAATCTACGAAAATAACATGTCAGTGTACCCTGGGAAATCCAAATGGAATCAGCAGAAGATTCAAGCTTTGATCCACATAGCACCCACAACAAATTCTGTGCTATTAACTACTAAAACTATTGTAAGCAACAAAGACATATGCACAAAAACTCAAGAGGAGATTTTTAAGGGACCCAGTGACATTTAACAGAGGATGTGAAAAATATATTTCGCTTTTTGCCAGACTTATAAAAACTGTTCTGCATAATGGGGCAAACTGATGACGATGATGGTAAACCAAAAAGTTAAAGTTGGAACCCAGACCGGATAATTATAGCAAAAATGCTTTCCAATTCATTAACTGCTCAACAAAATGTGCCATACCATTACTTCAAAATATACTGTGAAACTCTGTATGCTTTCACTAAATGAAAAGTGCAACTAACATTTGTCTCCACCTGTCAAAATAAAAACTCGTACAAAAACTTTCAAGTTCTGTTTCAATAATGTGCACAGTACATCACAGTATTCTAAGTTATGTTAAGTCTTGACATAACTGAGACACAGTAATCTGAGATGTTATGTTGAGACTTAAACACTCGGCTAGCATTTTACTATAGCTGTGCAGTGACAAAATCCAAGCTTCTTCATCTAACTAAATAGCAGCTCAGACATCTGCATTTTTCAGTCTGTCACACCAAATAATGTTGATCTCTAGTGTATGCGCGAGTTGACAGGTTTCTCAAATTCTGAAATAAGCTAGGTGCTAACGGTACATAAAGAGGAACGGCCAATCAGTTGATACTTACATAAACATTGCAGTTAGATATTTCAAAATGTCTTATCACCATGAAATTGCTACATAAACATCTCAGTTAAGAAATATAACTGACCAAAACACACAGAGTTAAGCCATCAGTACTTTTTAAAATCAGGTTAAATTGATTCTACAGTGCAAGTAAGCAACTGTGCTGCCGCCCCAGGCAGCACATTCTCTTGCTACAGTTGACTCAGCATGCTGCACACAATCCTAGAGACTCTCAGAAGGCTGTCACTTGCACATTCTCTCCTAGTACTTTAAGAAACATGCCATGCTGAAACTGGAAAGCTGCCCTCCCTGATAAAGACATTAAACCGGTGTTTCCATTTGCATGCTCTGAAAGTTAATTAGGTGGACTTCAAAAGAATACTCCAGCAACTCTTAGAAACAGCAGACACATTTACTTTTTCTCCATTCACTAGACACCATCCCAGATCACCTTCCCGCACCAAAAAAAAAAAAAATATATATATATAACAGTGTGGAGAGCTCTCAACCTCTGAGTCTTAAAAATCACCAGAGAAGTAGGTAAGAAATAGAAGAAATAAGAGGTATTTAGTAACGAGGATTTTTGTATGGGCTTAGTTTGGTTCTTCAATAAAGCATGTGCCTCTTAAAGAGATCTATTTCTATGACAAAATTAGTAGCTACTTAAATTGACTTTCTCCTTGAACAACAAATGTAAATGTGCCTAAATCACAGCAGCAGCAGACCTGTCAGTCAGTGTCACTACTCACTTAAAATCAATTGCTGCAAGCACGTTAATCAAAGCATGCAAACTTGAAAGCTGTTCCTGTTTTTAATTACAGTACATACCAGTAAGGTACCAATAATCACAATGTAGATGCTGCTGTGTACATACTGTTCAAACAACTTTGTCAAATTGTTTCTTAATTACTGTTAAATGCATAAACACATATATCCAGAATTATTTTCTTCATTCTCTTAGCATTCCCAGTACAGATGTGTGCATACATAGTTCTGGGTGTGTATGAATTATACTGTGCACTTTTTGTTGTTAAATATGTCTGGCACTCTTCATTCCTGACCAATTTGTAAATAGTTTCTGAACTTCTGGCCAAATGCAAAAATGAACAGGTTTTAAGAGTGAACTTAAAATGCCAAAGGGATCTGGCTGATTAAGTTTGCAGATGACTAGAAGCAATCCCAGAATCACCAAATGCAGGAAGGTTTGAGCCAAATAAATAACTGGTGCCAAAATCATGGACTGAAACTAAATGTCAAAAAATTCATTCAAGTAATCTTTGGCAAGTCAGCTACCAGGGGAACTACTACATTGAAAATATGTCACTAAGAACTGTTCCAGTTGTTCAGGATTTCGGAACTTATATGGACAGAGCCCTAACTTTCAACCATGTATCCATCATCATAAGCAAGTCCTTCTATACTGTGCAGTTTATAAACAAAGGGACTGTGTCTACATCTAGGGATGTCGCTGTCCCCCTTTTTCAGCCCTCATTACACCAGTGATTAAGTATAACTCCCCTTTGGCATTATCTGTCTAGACACATGCAATAGCTGGAGCACCCACACAGATACCCTACTAAAAGGAGTCTATATTAAATTTGCAAAATACTTATTCATCTAATACGTCTTCCGTGAACAACTGCCGAAAATCACTTCATTGAACTATGGAATTTTTCCCACGGTTCACAAACACTTGGCCATCACCTAAACTTTGCCCTTTTCCATACTACAGTGGGATCTTGGAGTTGGTATACATAGTTGGAGGTGTGGGGGGCATAACTCTCACATTAGGGTGTGTGGGGGCAAAGCCCCCCCCCCCACACTTGGGTGTATTTGATTTAGTCCATTGTGTGTTCCGGACAGTTGGGTGCCAAGTGTTTGCGAACCATGAGAAAAATTCCGTGGTTGACTTGTGATTTTCAGCGGTTGTTGTTCGCGAAGATGTATTTGATGAATACGTCTTTTGTGGAATTAATATAGACCCACTAAAAAGATACAATGCTTAAACAATAAGTCCTACACAGCAAAGTAAAACACAAACCAAACTGATAAAATAAATAAGCCAAGGCAGTGGTTATCTCCAAAAACAGTTTATGTTAGCACTTTCGTTCACAGTCAGTACATGAACTTCTTCAGACAAATTTATGAAGCACATTAAAGCTTAAATAAGAAAACAGTTATGACATCATAAAACACATCCTACATTTAAAGTGACATACTTCCAACAATTCACTATATGTAATACTTAAATGCACTAAAACTAATCATAGAGTAATCTAATGGTTATAAACCAGTTCAAAATAAAAACTATTCATGATTAATACACAAAAAACTGCAGAGGTGCATATTCATAAAGCCAGCAATCACCTTTCTAATGCCTTCAACTTTAAAATACATTTCAAGGAGCATTGTTCATTCAGTCCTGGGTAAACATAGGCATTCAATTTTAACTGCCAATACAGTTCTCTTTCCTCCAGTCAGAGGGGCCATGGGTCACACTTAACATTTTTTTTCACTTGCTCAATTATTAAATAGTGAAAGTGATGCCCACAATTTTCCACATGTCTTGCTAGTGCAGTTGTACTGTTTTGCCTACTGATATTATATTGATGTTCATAGACTCTGTCTAAAATGTCTTTCGGAAAAGTGTGATGAGAACTCCACCAGGCACAAATAAATCGAAGCTCCAAGGTAAAATTGCTTTTAATAAGCACTTTGAACCACTCCACAACAAAGACTGGATCAAATAAAGACAAGCAAAACAAAATAACGTATCCACATACACGTTTTCGTCGCCAACTTCATCAGTTATACATCCATTTTAAAACTGAAATGCTTTTATATGCTGTTTGAATTTAGTCATAGGTCTGTTGTCCAATCCTTTAACACATTCAATTAAGGTTCATTTAATTGAATGATTAATTCATAAAACTATGTAAAAACTAAATAAATAAGTCCAATTCTCTAAAACATATAATCTCAACTTATACCCTTTTTATTATAATTTGTCTAAGAATTTAAAACCTTTAATACATTTAAATACATTTAAATAAAACTTTTAAAATGTTTCTGTGTTGTGCTTGATTTGGGCTTTTGGATCTGAAATAACAACAAAGCACCATCTTGTGGCCATTGAATGAATTGCGAAGCCATACACTGAGACCTTGAGAATCCAAAGAAACACTTGTTTTGCAATCTGTATAAAATATCATAACAATAAAACCAAAACTGAAAAAATTTTTTTTAGTTAAAGCTTGGCAGCTCTCATCTTCAAAACTGGCCAATGATACCATATCATTGAGCCCAAAATTACGGTTTGCATCCAAAAGAGCTGCCAATACAATTCTTTATACTCAATGAGTGTCTCCCACATTCCACCTCTTGGATTAGTGGGAACCACTTCCAATACAAAAAATGAGTAACCTGTGGTGTTGCATTTTATTGAATGTTTACTCAATGCACTTTTTTCTTTCTTCACCCTGACATCATATAAGTGCTCGTATATTCTCTGTCTGAGCTTTCTCTCGCTCTTTCCAACGTAGAAAGAGGGACATTTTTGCAAACAGCTAAATATATGATGCCTTTGGTGTCACAGTTAGCAAATGAATTTAAATGTATGGTCATTTTCCTTGCTTCTAAAACCATACTTTCCCCACAGATCAGGTAGGTACAATAATTACATCTCCCACACTTTTGTAATCCTTTCTTGGATTTTTCTTGGTTATTACACTTGTTGTTTTTCATCCCTGCTTCAAGGTAATTCTTGATACTTTTCCTCTCGATATACATGGGTTAGTTCTTTATCAAAGATAGATTCAAGATCTGAAAATTTTGAAAAGCTATCCCATTCTCTAGAAAATATGTTCCTGACAAAAGCTGATTGTTCGCTAAAGGTAGTTATTAATCCTGTCCCCTTTTCAGCTTAAATTGCCCGCTGAACCTAAATTGTGGGTTAGTATTTCTTCCTTCCCTAAAATAGGGGCAAAAGTGTCTGCTCTTTTTGTATTGACTTCCTCCAACACCTTGTTGAACATCTCTAGAGGGTACCCTCTCTGGGTAAAAAGATTCTTTAACAGTTCAGTTTCTTCAAGAAAAACTTTGTTATCAGAGGTCATTCTGCTACACCTAACCAATTGCCCTTTCAACACCCCCTTTTTTCTGGTGGGGGGGATGGCAACTGGTGTAGTGCAAATAAGAGTTGGAGAAGGTTTCTTTCCTGAAAATTCTTGATGACAGGTTCCCTCTTTTTCTCTATGTGAACATCAAGATATTTTAATGTCTGTTTGTCAAAGTTACTAGTAAATTTCAAAAATGTGGAGGTGTTGTTGAAGGTCAAAGGTTGTTGAAATTTTCTTCACTGCCACTCCAAAAAAAACACAAATCATCTAGATACCTAGTATAAAGGGAGCATTCGTTCATCAAAGGAGAATTGAGAAGAAAAGTTTCTTCCCAAAAGGCCATTATAATATTGGCATATGTGGGTGCACAGTGTGCACCCATCGCAACCCCTTTTCTTGTTTGAAGTACTCCCTTGAAGTAGATGAAATTGTTTTTAATACAATTTCCTTGAATGTTAGAGTGTTACTAAATCAGTCTGTGTCAGTTTTTACTTTCAATTAATTTTTCTTCAAACCAAGAAAGGCCTAAATCATGGGGATACAACCAAACAAATCAATCACGTCCATGGTTCCAAAGCAGGTGTTTTCACTGTATATTGTGGGTTTAATTCTTCTCAGTAAATCCCAAGAGTCTTTTAGCACATTTTCACATCCTCGAGTACATGTTTGATCTTGTGATCAACAAACTTGGCTAGGGAAGCTGTAATTGATCCTTCCGCTGACACAATTGGTCTTAGGGGGTCACAGGCATTTTGTGGACTTTGGGTATCCCGAAATGCAGGGAATTTTGGTTTGTCCACAACCAAAAATTTGTAAGTGTTTTGATCTATGGAACCTTGCATTAACATGTCATATAGTAAACAGTGAATCCTTCTGTATGCTAAATTCACTTCGTTGATGGATACCCTAGTGTATTTGTCTGAATCATTTAGTAAGTCCAACATTTTCCCTTCATATTGTATTGTTTCCATGACCACAACCCCTCCTCCTTTGTCAGGTTTCATTACCCTCAGATTGTGATTTTCACTAATGACTCTCAAAGTGTTTTTTTTCTTCCTGGGTTAAATTTGAATGAAAAGTTCTTGTTGTCAAATGATTTCTTATTTCATGTTCAACTTTTAATTCAAAGTTCCTAAGTTGAGGGTGAGTTGGAGGGTTGAATGTACTTTTCCGCTTCAACCCCTGTTCTTGAAAATCAGACTTGTTGTCCTTGAAGAAAAGTTCTAAATTCTTTTTCCGGATAAACAACTTGATGTCTATCAATAATTTGAAAATGTCCGTTTTTTGTGTGGGAACAAAGGTGAAGCCTTTGGAAAAAAGATCAAACCAACTCTTGTTGATGCTGACACTAGAATAATTGTATATGTTGAACCCATTGAAAGTCCAGGTATTCAAGTTGTTAGAAATACCAACTTCTAGTTCCAACCTTGACGTGTCGTCTGGTAAGATCTCCCCCCCCTCCCCCTGTAGTTTTTTGAATTGTAATAAACCCTACCCTGCTGCATAAGCCTCTCTGATCTCCTTAATGGGGGATACTCGTCTGTCTCTAATATTTCTTGTTGTTGTTCTTCAGTGTCCGTTTCCCCCCATTCTCCTTCAAAGTTGTCATCTTTCCTCCATTTGTCATACCCATTCCTGTGAGTAATTCTAGGTCTAGGGTAATGAGTTTTATTTTGTATTCCACTTGGTCTCTTTTTATTTTCCCTATCTTCCTGTTCTGAACCTCCTTACATTTAGTATCAACATTTTCAAAAACATTCTCATATTTTCTCTTATTTGCCTCAACAGTGTATAACAAATCATTTGTGATAGCTTTGTTAATTTTCTCTATGTCACCATGCAACTTTTGCATGAACCTTTCATTGTTGTTAATAATAGCTTTCATTACATTTAAACCACAATTGTCAAAAATAGTAATGAGCTCAGTATGAAATTCAGACCCTTCAGTGACATTGTTAGGGTATTTGCAAACCCTTAAGCCCTTAGGTACAATATTTAGGGTAGTACAGTGTCTAAGGTAATCATTGTCCATTGCCAAGGCAGTGGTTATCTCCAAAAACAGTTTATGTTAGCACTTTCGTTCACAGTCAGTACATGAACTTCTTCAGACAAATTTATGAAGCACATTAAAGCTTAAATAAGAAAACAGTTATGACATCATAAAACACATCCTACATTTAAAGTGACATACTTCCAACAATTCACTATATGTAATACTTAAATGCACTAAAACTAATCATAGAGTAATCTAATGGTTATAAACCAGTTCAAAATAAAAACTATTCATGATTAATACACAAAAAACTGCAGAGGTGCATATTCATAAAGCCAGCAATCACCTTTCTAATGCCTTCAACTTTAAAATACATTTCAAGGAGCATTGTTCATTCAGTCCTGGGTAAACATAGGCATTCAATTTTAACTGCCAATACAGTTCTCTTTCCTCCAGTCAGAGGGGCCATGGGTCACACTTAACATTTTTTTTCACTTGCTCAATTATTAAATAGTGAAAGTGATGCCCACAATTTTCCACATGTCTTGCTAGTGCAGTTGTACTGTTTTGCCTACTGATATTATATTGATGTTCATAGACTCTGTCTAAAATGTCTTTCGGTTTTACCAGTGCAAAACCCAGGGCAAATTTGCCACTTCACAAGATAAACAACTCCAAGACTCTCACAATTAAATTTCCCCTTGCTGGCATAGGTATAGTTGTTGATGCAAAATCTATTCGTCACTTCTATATATTGACAAAAATTACATCTACCACATTTGGACATCCCTGTCCTAAAGATGGTAACATTTTCTTTTCACTCAAGGATAATTTTTTGTTACAACCATGTTTAAAAAATTATACCTGGTGAGTCAGTAATTTTTTTCTTCTAATCAAAGGATCCTCAAAGGACCACCCAATTTTTGACCAAAATGTCTCCAAGTAGACTAGCATCAAGTGAAAAAGGCGTAATAAACTTAAAAAAATAATCAGATCTATTACTAAGTGGTTGAATTAAACACCTACCCAATCAGTTCACCTATTGCAGGGGTATTACCACTCCCATTAAGAACTGGTTTAAATCAACCTGCGTCTCTTTTTGTCACTATTTCAGCTATAACTTGCTCCAGTAGGTCAATAGGATAGGCTCTCATTAAGAACATATTCTTCAGATGTTCACATTCTAACAGGAAGTCACTATTTAAAGTGAACATCCTGGCAGCCCTCACAAGCTGCCCCCTTATTACAGCCTTCTTCTAGTAGAGTGGGTGAGAGCTTTCAAAATGTAAAAAGGTGTTTGAATGGGATCACTACGGAGTACCGAATTTCCACAATCCCGAGAATCTGAATACAGAGGACCAGAATCCAAAAAAAAAAGTAAAACAAACAACAAACTATTCTAATGTCTATGCAGGGGTCAAGCCCCCCTGCACCCCCCACACCCCCTGCAAATTAAATATACCAACTCAGAGATCACACTACAGTGGAGTGAACAGCAAAGTTCCCATTCCGTACTGTACAGCAATCCCCATCCTCTACATTCGAGATTCTGCAATCTCTAGATTCTGGTCCTCGGGATTCAGAATTTCTGGATTGTGGAATTTCGGTACTCCGTAGTGATCCTGTTTGAATACGTAGTCTTCCTAAACATTTTAGCCACATATCTGGCATCTGAACAGGAAATGCTTTCAGAACCAAATTCAAAGGTAAATTGAAGGAAGTTAGTAAACCCAGATATAAAATCCACAAAGGTAGAAGCCACATTGTAATTACCCTTAAAGATGATAAAAATGTCAGCCAAAAATTGGGTGTACCAATACACCCTTTCTTTATACAAGTTATTGTTGAATAAAAATTCTTCCTCCCAATAAGGCATTATGTAATTGGCAAAGCTCCCTACACATGGAGACCCCATCGCCATCCCTGTTTTTTGTAAATAACATTCCCCGTTGAATAATATAAAGTTGTTAGATGAGAGCAAGCAAGTACTCAATTAAATCTCTCTTCACCAGAGGCATCCTTTTTATGCAAAAATTCTTTGATCCACCCAATACCAGTGTTCTGTGGGATGACCATGTATAAATCCCTAATATCAATAGTTAGGAAATTATAGCTAGCATTAAATTCCAAAGACTCCAGGGTGGTTAAAAAATCCCAGGAATCACAACAGATTTGTGGCTCTTCTTTCAAGTACTACTTTAATTTTGAGTCCACAAATTTAGCACACCCATAGGTAATGCATTTCCTCCCATCCACAATAGGGCAGAATGGTGGATTTCTCAAGTCCTTGTGGATTTTGGGCAAAACAAAAATCACGGGGGTTACAGGGGCAACAATATTAAAATAGTTTAAAGTATCGACATCAATCCTCGACTCAATAAATAAATAATTTGTAAGAGACCTAACACGCTGGCAGGCACCATGAAACTCATTCAGAGAGACTTGAACATACACAGCAGCTCTCAAAATACTCAACATTCTATTCACATAGTCAGCTTCATTCAGAAATATCAGACCTCCACCTTTATCAGGTTTTAACACTCATACTACATGTTTTAACAAATTCAAAGCATTTCTTTCATTCATAGAAATTATACATCTGTTATGTTGGTCTAAAGGTTTATTTAATATACATTTTATGTCCAATTCACTCAGTTTTTCAAAAAACGAAATGGTGTTATTTAGGAGTGGATTAAAAACACTAGAGATTCTAACGTCCTTATAAATGCCAGTCTGGTTCCCCAATAAAGCATTACGGTTCAACTTATGCATAAAAACTAAGATCCAGTAAAGTGGTAGCCAAATTTGCACATTCAGTAGGTACAAATGAAAGGCCCTTAGAAAGCAGTTCCACTAAATCCAGGAGGGCTTCAAATTCAGAGTTGTTGTATATTCTGAAGTCACCCGATGAATTATTCAAAACACGCAAGTTAAAGTTCATAGAATTGTTCCCTTTCAGAGAATTCAGCAAACAATCACCCCCACCATCATCTCTGCCATTTCTTGGCCTTTTTCTGACGTCAACTGTTTGAAAAGAAATACCTCTCGACTGGGGGTTGGTTCCCCTTCCTGCCAGCAAGAAAATCCTGGTTATTAGATTGGTCGTTGTTCACTGGGTGGTCCCTCACTCTGTCACTACATCTGACTGGGGCATTGGTATCTTCATGATTATTCATAACCACCTCAGAGTAGGATGAAGCAATATCAGTGTCACACACTCTACCAGAATTCTCAGGCAAAACAAACCTTTCTGGCTCATGAATACATGAAATGGATGGGGGGGGGGGATATGCTGTACCATTTTGGTAATCACTCCTATCCCTTTCCAGTTTTTTATTTTTAATGTCTCTCAGTTTGTTCAGCATATTATTGATACTGCTGAAAATATGACTATAATCGAATTTATAATGTGGAAAATCCACGTCTTCAGTAATAAGGGTTTCCAGCTCCATAAGTTTACTTTTAAGATTAAACACTAACAACAAAGTGAACAATCAATAAGTTCAGAAACTCACAGAGCTGCAGCAACTCGATATGGAATGGGGAATTCAATACAAGGCCAGTGGGGAATCTCCATTGACGCAACTTAGGAATTTGGCATCTACTAGTACTTTCCTGTAGATATAAAATCTCGAGTTGCAGTTTTTTTAAACTTAAACAACTTGGTGTCAAAGATTATGAGATTAATAAATGTCACTCCTGGGCTTTTGCCTACTATTAACAGAGCCTTCTAGTCCAGAACCAGTCAATAAATGCATGGGTTCATTAAGGCAATTAACTAAAGATGGAATAGTGACAGTGACATTACCATTTACTTGTTGCACTTGCGATCCATCCACTGATCCCCCAGGATAAATATTGGAAGCATGGTTAGTACAAACTGGAGCCTGTTCAGAAGACAGACTTAAAAGGTACTGAGGAAATGTTGGAAACAGTCAAATTAGAGGCTCCAGGTTGTAGTAACCCTCTCGATCCATCAAATCCTGTCGTATTATTCTGTAAAGGGTTACTTCCATTTATTCTGACACTCCAGTTCTTCTGACACTCTCCTTAGCTCCCCTCCCTCTTCTTCATTATTCTCCTCCTTCCTCCCTGATTAAACCCTTTATTTTCCTTCAAGTGCTCTCATCCCACTGCCCACTTGTATGCTTACTCTCACATTTAAATCTTTTGCCTTTTACATAAGGTGTTCTGCTGGACTCAATCACAAAATGAACATTAGTTTATCTGTTCTTTTTCTATCCTCTTCTGGACACCTCTTCTCCTTTAATTTATTTGCTTCTCCTTCACTTCTCCCATTCTTCTCTGCTCTTGCATTCAAACTCTATCTATAATTTCCTTTTTTCTATCCTACTATACTAACATTACAGTTGCATTAAGAAATCATTTTCTTATGTATACTGCCCAATGTACTTCATTTTTTTTGGAGATTGTTAAAGTATTATGCTATTAGAACAGAGAGTGTTTTTGTGTGTAATGTATTAGTTTAGAGCTTTTCTGCTTTGTTTTTGTGTGTAATGTATTATCATGGAGCTTTTCTCCCCGGGCCTCCACTGAAAACGGGCTTTCGGGCCCAGTGGACTTCCCCGGTTATCAAACTGGAAATAAATAAATAAATAAATAAATTCTTGCTGCTAAATCGACTCTCGATGTTAGTTGTTGGATTAATAGGGTTACATGCCCCACAGCATTCGCTTCAGTGGGGGAATTTCCTCTTTCTCGGGAGAAAAGAGATTGAGAACCAGGAGAAAAAAACACTTGCTATACCAAACAAACTGACAAAGTTAAACACAAGCCAAACGGATAAAATAAATAAACCAAGGCAGTGGTTATCTCCAAAAACAGTTTATGTTAGCGCTTTCGTTCACAGTCAGTACATGAACTTCTTCAGACAAATTCATAAAACACATTAAAGCTTAAATAAGAAAACAGTTATGATATCATAAAACACATCCTACATTTAAAGCAACATACTTCCAAAAATTCACTATATGTAATACTTAAATATACTAAAACTAACCATAGAGAAATCTAATGGTTTAGACCAGTTCAAAATAAAAACTATTAATGATTATTAATACACAAATTATAAACTACATGGGGTGCATATTCATAAACCCAACAATCATCTTTCTAATGCCTTCAGCTTTAAAATACATTTCAAGGAGCACTGTTCATTCAGTCCTTAGTAAACACAGGCATTCAATTTTAACTGCCAATAGAGTTCTCTTTCCTCCAGTGAGAGGGGCCATGGGCCACCCCTAACATTTTTCTTCACTTGCTCAATTATTAAATAGTGAAAGTGATGCCCACAATTTTCCATAACATGTCTTGCTAGTGCATTTGTATTGCTTTATCTACTGATATTATACTGATGTTCATAGACACTCTGTCTAAAATGTCTTTCGGTTTTAACCAATGTAAACCCAGGGCAAATTTGGCACTTTGCAAGATAAAACAACTCCAGGACTCTTGCAATTAAACTTCCCATTGATGGCGCAGGTTACTAATAGATCCGACAATTCCTGTCAATACACAGAAGTGACAAATTTCCCAACAACTACACCTATTGCTTGAGAGACCACTCGTGAGGCATCAGACTGGACCTGCTTAATTTGTCCGCTAACACACCGATTTTCCCCTGAATGAGTATTGCAACTACAAAGTGGTTGGCGGAGATTGCCCATTGCCACACTCTGAGCCTCTCTGCACAGACAGTAAGACTGTATTCCCCCTTATTTGTCGATGTATCAGACTACAGACATGTTCTCAGACTGAATCGCAATAGTCCCTAGAGGTAGAGCATCTTGGAATGCCTGCAACGATAAGACTGCTCTCATCTCCAGGATACTGATATGTGAATTGGTCTCTTGGGGGGGGATCACATGCCTTGGTCTGTCCTTCCCAAGTTATGCCCCCACCCCAATTAGGTAAACGTCCAACTGGATCCACCAATAGATGTGGTGTTTGCAAATCAGTGTAAGCTTGACTGGAAAAGACAGAGATCGTTGAAGAATAGACTGTTAAGAGCTGGAGTTCACTGAAGAAAACGCACACACTATTGTGCTAAAGGAAGTAGTACTATTGCTACTCTCAGAGTCCAGCACTTGATAAATGAATCTGGCTGGAAGAGACGGATGGGAAAGACTGATGAATCTGACATATGAGTGTGTCTATGCGGTGAGCTGGTAAAGATACAATTTGCATTGTCGTGTTCAGATGTGCGCCAATAAAAAAAGTTATGTACTCACTGTAACATTCCATCTGTGTTGTCCATTTTCATTCTTCAACAGTTGGTTTCGGATCCGACTCTGCCATTATTTTAGCTCGTGGCCACTAAAAAGCTCTCAAGCTCCTTCCCTACTCATAAGACAACAACCCCTAAAATACCTCAGATCTTGTTTCCTGGTTGATATAATATAAGAATTATTATTATAACATTCCTGATAGGCGAAGCCATTATCTGGAGCTCAACATAAGGGAACAGTGGTGAACTCCTATATTCTCACTCTTCCAGAAATCAATTGTGAAAAAGGCTGGGGTTGGTGGGAGGAGAATTGAGGAAGAATGAAAATGGACTACAAAGATGGAACATTATGGTGAGTACATAACTTTATCTAATGTTGTCAATTTTCATTCATTCCTCAACAACTGGAACAGAGTCCCCAACTCCTTTGAAACATTTAATTAGAACCGAGTGCTTTTGTCTTAACATAGGTTAAAAAAGACTTCAGGGTAAACAGATGAAACCAAACCACAAAAATTTTAGAAAGGGATGCAACTAATAAAAACCTGCTACAAAATAATATATTAATTAGCCATGTATACTCAGCAGTTAACTCACCATCACAATATTTGAAGGTATATTGCATGTTTGTGGGAAGTTAAAGGACAGAATTAGAAAACACCAACAATATTAAGAAAAAGAACACCAATGCCCTTTATAGGCATACTATTCGCTGTCCAGATTTTAAGTTCTTCTTTGTTATTGGCAGGATCCTGATTACACCATTATGGGGGATGCAGACATGTTGTTAAATTTAAAGGAATTCAACTGGCAACTCAGGCTTCACACCATGGCTGCACCAGGTTTAAATTATGTGGCCTTGCTGAGCAGTGTGTCAAAATATAAAGCAGCTTGTGTTTTAATGTTTTAACAAACATCTAGTTATTCATTTATTTTTTCATTCATATGTACGTACAATTTTTGAATTCGTTTTACTACATTTTCTATTTTGGAGGGTTATTTGAAGAAAGTTTATAGGAATTGTTTGTTTTAACAGTACACAAACATACCTTCAAATATTGATGTTGAGTTAACTGTTGAATATGCACGACTAGTTAATATATTTTTGTGGCAGCTTTTTACTGGGTGCATACCGTTTTTAAATTGTGTGTGGTTTGGTTTCATCTCTCACTATGATGAAGTCTTTTTAACCTATGTTAAGATGAAAGCACTCGGCTCTAATTAAACTGTGTTTTTTGTTTCAAAGGAGGTCCTGTTTTTTTGTGCCTGTTTTGCATTAGTTTTGATTGGTTTTGAGACAAAAGGCTGCTTTTCCCCTCGAGACCAGATCCAATTTGTAATAAGTAGTAAATGTATGAGGATTGTCCCAAGTTGTAGCTGCACATATGTTGTCCATGCAAGGCCTAAACAGAAACACTGAAGTAAAAGCCATGGACGTAGCTGAAAGGAATCTTAAAGGTTTTGGTAAAGATAAACTCAGCTTATTGTAGACAAATGATATAGTCAGTCAGCCATCTGGCTAAAGTTACCTTTGCAACTTTTTTACCCAATTTAGAATTTGGAAAGGAGGCAAATTAATCTGTCTTTCTAATTTCTTTTGTTCTATAAGTAAAAACATAATTGTCTGTGAACATCCAATAAATGCAACATATTCACCTTTGTTTGCAAACTTAGAAAAGAAAACTGGCAGATAAATGGACTTGATGTTAGACTCTGACAACACCTTAGGAAGGAAAGAAAGATTGGTTTGTAATGTTACTCTGTCCCTATGAAAAATAAAGTAGGGAGGTTTATTAGACAATGCTTGAAGTTCTGAAATCTTTCTAGTAAAAGTGATAGCCACCAGAAAAAGAGTTTTTTCCAGGTCAGAAACTTAAGATCACATTTTGCTGCTGGTTCAAACAGGGAATGAATCAAGGCCTGCAGTACCAAATATAAGTCCCATGGAAGAGTTGGATCTTTACAGTGAGGTCTCAAAAGAAGGGTCTCAGGAAGGCTTTGCATACTTAACACAAAGCCAGGGTGGATTCTCAAATCCAATGTGAAAATTAGAGATGGCTGCTAATTGAACTCTAATGGTAGAAGAGCTGGCTCCATTGAAAATAGTCAAAAATTCAAGGACACTTTTTACAGTGGCTGAAAAGGGATCAATATGTTTCTGAAGGGCCCAATAAACAAACCTCTTCCACTGAAGAATTCTCATGTGAAATCTTGCTAGAGGAACTAGGACTATAGCTGCAGACATTGATCCCAAGGCTTGTAGATTAATTGGGCTGAGACTGTGGTACTGTGAATTATTCTTCTGACCTGGAGTCTTATAGTTTGTACTTGTCAGAGAAAGAAAATCGGTCACTGATACTGTATTAAAAATTGCTCCTATGGATTACAATGTCTAAGATGGTTCTTACTGAGGTTTGTTGTAATTTATGGTTATCCCCAGATGGGAGCAAGTCTGGAGAACCTGATCTTGTGCTTTTATTAGCAGATGCCTGGTCAGGGCGTAATAAGCCAGTCATCCAAGTACGGAAACACTTGAAATCCTTGCAATCTGACGTGAGCTGTTACCACTGCTATGCAATTGAACACATTAGGGGCTGTGTTGAGGCAAAAGGGCAGTCCTCTGAACTGGTAATGACTGGCTCCCAGCCAGAAGAGTAAATACCTTGTGGAGGTCTGCTCATTTTTCTGTACTGGTACACATCCTGAAGGTCTATCAAGCACATGTAGTCGTCCTTGCATAAGGGCAGAATGGAATGAACTGTGACCATCCAAAACTGTGTATCAAACTGATTTGTTAAAGTTGCTGAGATCTGAAATAGGTCTCCAGTCCCATGTTTTCTTTGGCATTAAAAAAAAATATTGAGTAAGTTCTGGATTTTATTTTGTCTCGTGAGGCCTCCTGGATGCCCCTCTCTAGCAGCTTTTGTATCTCTAGTGGTATTGCTTTCCTCTGACTGGATGAAACATAGGGAACTTTCTATACAGATGGCGGTGGAAGGGAAGACAGAATTATATAACCTCTGTAAATAATCCTGTGCACCCACATATCTTTTGCGATGCTAGTCAGGCTTTTTGCTGCAGGGATAATTGCCTCCAGAGGGTACATTCAGGCCTCCTTTCAGGAGTACTAGTAGGGTCTTGTCAGAGAAGGAATGACCCTTGGTTCTGTGGGCCTTCTCTGCCCTGTGGGTGGTATCTTCTGTTTGGATTCCCTCTATGTCCCTGGGGGAACCATCTCCACATGGATCTTGGAAAGCACCCTGGGACTTTCTGAACCACGTCTTTCAACCACCTCATTCATTCTTAGAGAAGTTTCTTTGGGGGTTCCAAAAACATACTTCCACTGCAGAGAGGGTCTTTCCATCTTGCTCACAACTGGAGAGTGTATCCTTTACTTTAGGGCAAAATAATGAGCTGCCAACAGAAGGTGCACTGACAAAAGAGAACTTGAACGGCTCCGTCAAATCAAACAAGCGCATCTAGGCATGCCTTTTAATTGAAATGCCTGAACCCACCACCCCTGAGGTACCTTCAGCTGTATGAGAGAGAAGCTTCATGGATGAATTATAAATTGATTGTAAGGTTGCCAACTGTGAGGCCACAGAAGTCCAAGTCTCAGCAACAGTGGTCCCAGAAAGGGGTTTTGACAGTTCCTTTATCAAATCCTTTGTAGTCTTGTCAAGTGTGCCAAGCAGTTCAGCGACCTAAGTGTAAAGGTCACTGAAGCATACACACACTTCCAAAATCTGCCCAAAGCCCTAGACTCCCTGTTAGGGGGATGGACAGAGGAACTCTGCTCCGCAAGTTCCTTCATGGTGGTCTCTACCATGACCAGAGCACTATAGGCACTTCCCTTGCTCCAAAACACCCTTTCCTACAAGTGGTGCCAGAATCCTATCTGGTCTTTTGGGGATTGGCTCAACTGTGTCTGGCTCCTTCCATGCCTGCCTAGAGTTCAAGCCAATGAGCTCGTAAGCAGGCAGAGTTACCCATTAGGTAAATGTGCCAGACCCAAAGGCCTCCAGGAATACAAATTCCTCTGAGGAAGAGCTATCAGTAGACTGACCAACCCTCTGCTTAAGAATCTCAACAATGTCTCAGAATGAGACATCTTCGGGTGGTGATCAAGGGTACCCCTCCCCTTCATCAAAATCAGTATTTTCGATGATGGTCTCCTGAGGGAGTTTCAAATGCCTCCACTTGCACTTCCTCTTCCTAGGGACTTCTTCAGTGGGGTGTTCCTGTAAAGCATCGGAAGAGATAGTAATACCCTGCAAGGTAACCGATACTTTGGGCTGGCTGTCCCTAAGGTGTAGTAGAGTGATGGGACTCAAGGCACAGACACCCAGCATCCAGAGGAAAGATCTGAAGGGCTAGGAACCATCCAGAGGATGCAGAGAACACACTCTCCATGGACACAATGGCAGAACACTCCATCGGCTCCCCCTGCACCAAAGGCAGTCCACCCAAGGAGGCAGTTGAAGCAGAGCTGTCCAATGCTAAACAGAAGAGATGGCTCTAAAAACTTTGGAGTGGACTCAAACGTCTCAGCTCAGACAGTCATCTGGCTCCAAAACCATCAGACTCAGCGCACTCCGAGGCAGTCTTGGAGCTGAAGATACTAACATCTTCGGATCCAATCCAGATGGTCCTTGAAAAATCAGATCCAAGGGCTCCAAAACAGCATGTCAGATCAGAAAGAAGCAGAGACTGGTCGAATAGTAGAAAAGTACAGTTGTGTACACTCACCATAAATGTAGATGTTAGAGTGTGTTCACTGCTGCAGTCCTAACCACTGCGGTTATCCATGCTGTGGTAGCCTTCAGTCTGTCTGAATATCAGAGATAAGGTTTTGCGTGTCAACTGCTGTCGATTGCTGGCTGATGTCAAGTCGTCAGAGTTATAAAGGAGAGCAGGTGATGCCATTACCTCAGTTTTTCTTGCCTTAACCAACCAAAGAAGCCCAATTTTAATTAGTAGTAGTCCTGGGGTCAGAGACCCTGATAGAAATGTCTCTCTAAGAAAAGAAGACATCAGGAGGAAGGAGGGACGGAAAGCATGACTGCAGCAGTGAACACACTTGAACATCTACATTTATGGTGAGTGTACACAGCTATACTATGTTCTTTGTGTTTCACTGCTGCAGTCCTAACCAATGGGAAGATTCCCGAAGCTGAGGAGAATGGTGGAAGGTTAATAGAAACTTAAAACTGGGTGAGCATGCCCTGCAGAATTGCAGAGGCAAACCCCGCCCTAGCTTTTGAGAATAGGTTCAGATGGTAATGTTTGGTGAAGGTGTGGACTGAAGTCCATGTGGCAGCTTCCAGGATGTCCTTGGTGGGTACCCCTCTAAGGAATGCTGTGGAAGTAGATGCTGCCCTAGTGGAATGGGTTCTGATAGTCCTAAGGAGTGGTTTTCCATGCAAGGAGTCGCAAAATTGGATGCAGAGTGCTATCCATTTGGAAATGGTCTGTTTGGATATTGGTTTTCCCTGTGCCCCTGTTTTAAAGCTGACCACGAGCTGGTCAGATTTCCAGAACGTCTTTGTACGATCCAGATCTAATCTGAGTTGCCCGCGCATATTCAAAGAAAGCAGTATCCTTTCCCCCCTGTTCTGAGGGTTAGAGAAGGTGTGCAGGTGGGGTGGCCTGGTTGAGGGTAACATCCAAAACCACCTTTGGCATGAAGGAGGGATTGGTTCTCAGGGAGACCCTGTCTGCATGGAAGACAAACAGCTCCATGGCCATTAAGGCTTGAAGCTCTGACACTCTCCTGGCTGAACTAATAACCAGGAGAAAGGCAGTCTTCCAAGAGAGGCACTTTAGTTCTGAGGATGCTGCATAGTTCAGGTCCCAGGCTGGGGTAGGCCGTCTTCTGGGAGGCCTGATATTAGAGGCTCCTCTAAGGAATTGTTTGATAAGAGGGTGGGAGAACAATGGCTGTTCTGTATCAAAGTGTGCTGAGAATGCAGAGGCATGAATCTTTATGGAGGAGAAAGAGAGACCATTATTAAGGAGCTCAGCAAGATAATCTAGAATAACAGGAATAGGTTCATAGGTTTATACTAGGCTATCTGCCCTAAGGCATTTATAAGCCTAGCCCAAATTTTTGTGGCTTATGCCACCCCTTATATGAAAAAATACTGTGCCCATTAGTTTGTTGTGCCTCTGTCCAGCAGTGACACAGAGATGATTCCCAGGGTAAACCTACGATCTCCCATCCACAGGTCTAGATTTCTCTTGAACAGAGTCAGCGAGGTGCTCTGCCTCACATGGACCGGGATTTTATTCCACAGCATAGGGAGTCTCTGAGTGATAAATCTATCCCTCCAGCATGTCCTATTTATATCCGTGCTAAGGTTTAAGTCGCTTGCTCTAGTGGTTTTGGTGGATTTGGATTTTTTGAGGTGCAGCATGTCCATTAATTCTGGGTTGGACATGGCCTTGTATGTCAGGCACATGTCACCTCTGAGCAGACGGTATGTGACTGAATAGAGCTGGAGTTTCTTCAATCTAGCAGCATATGACAGATTTTGGAGTCCCTTTATCCTTTTGATGAGGAACTTTTGGGGTCACTCCAATTGCTGCAGATGTCGGGTGAGATACATCCCGAATGGGGCATTGTACTCGATCATTGGTCTGATAAGTGAAGAGTACAGGGGAACAATGACCTCACTAGATCTGGATGCGAATCCCTTCATGATCAGGTGGGCAATGTAGAAGGTCTTTCTAACCACTTTAGCAACGTGATGGAGGACAGATGTATGTCTGCCCCCTTAGACTGGCTCCAGGAGCAGAATCTTTTCCATTTTCCAGCGTAAGATTGTCTGGTGCTGGGCCTTCTGGCTTCTGTGATGATGTCAAGGACTTGCTTGCTTAGCATAGATTCCTTGTTGGTTTTGGTGGAATAAGCCATGCTGAGGGCTTGAGTGTCTGAATGTCTGGGTGCAGCACTGCCCCCACCCCTGTGATAGCAGGTGAGGTATCAGAGGTAGCTGCCAGGGGGGCTGGTGAGATGGGCTGCGCAGTAGTGAGTACCAATGCTGTCTGGGCCAATCTGGGGCAATGAGTATTGCTCTTGATTTTTCCTCCCTTAACTTGATTAGTACTTTAAGAATGAGAGGTAGAGGTGGTAATGCATACAGAAAGAGGGTATTCCAAGGGAAGGTCAAGGCATCGACTTTCCAGGCCAGGTGATGGTACTCCCTGGTGCAGAATTTCTGTACTTGGTGATTTAAATGACAGGCAAAGAGGTCCACTGGGGGGGGTCCACCATGTGTGGTACATTTGCAGAAAAATGTCTGTGTATTTGCCATTCATGTGGGTTCAGCAGGTTTCTGTTTAGGTGGTCTGCCAGGGTGTTGATGCCTGGTAAGTATTTGGCTACAAGATGTAGTCCCATGGATGAGGCTGCAAGCCACAGGTTCATGGCTAGTCTGCACAGGGGGTAAGATAGAGTCCCTCCCTGTTTGTTGATGTACTACAACATGACTGTGGTGTTGTCTTTTTATGACTAGAACCCCTGGTTTGAAGTAGGGTTTGAAGGATGCCAGAGTGTTTTGTACTGCTATCATTTCCTTTTGGTTGATGTGCAAGGGTAGACCTTGAGAGCATCTGTCTTCTAGGAGGGCACCCCAGGCTATGTCTGAAGCATCTGTAGTTATAGTCTGGTCTGATGGACGGAGGGTGAATTCAAGTCCCTTGTTCAGAGCACAGGCCTGGGCCCACCAGAGGAACTCTGATCTTATGCAAGGAATCACAGGCAAGGAGGTGTCCAGAGGTTGAGTGTTGATACCATAGGTTCTTTAGGTACCACAGATTTTTCCTTATGTGCAGTCTGGCCAGAAGTACCAGGGGGATACATAGGGCTATGTACCCTAGAGCTTGTAGGAACTTCCTGGCAGAAAGCTGGGTTTGGGAGGAAACTGTTTTTCTGGGGAGAGAAATGCCATTTGCTGTTGTGTCCAGTAAGGCTCCCAGAAATATGATTTTCCTGGTAGGTGTCTGTTTTGATTCCCTTTCGTTTATAGTGAACCCCAGAGAGGTGAGTAGGGTTTTTACAAATGAGAGTTGCGGCAGGAGCAGTTCCTTGCAGTCTGCCTGGATGAGGCAGTCATCCAGGTAAGGGTAAATCTGTACACTGTTTTGCTTGCAAAAAGCAATGGCAGGAGTTAGACATTTGGTGAATACCCTGGGAGCAGTAAATAAGCCAAAGGGCAAAGCAGAGAATTAAAAGTGTAGTTATCCTGCTCTGAAGCGCAGAATTTTCTGCACGATTCCTTTATTGGGGTGTGCAGGTAAGCATCCTTTAGGTCTAAGGTGACCATCCAAGCTTTGCTTGCCATCACTGGCAGACGCTGTTGTAATGTAAGCATTTTGAATTTTGGGATTACCAGGAAGGTATTGAGAAAGGATAGGTCCAAGATGGGACGCCAAGTCCCCTCTTTCCTGGGAACAAGGAACAGTCTGGAATAGAATCATTTTGCAACTTGCTCTGGAGGTACAGGTTCTACTGCCCCTAGGGATATTAGGTTTTGCACTTGTTTTAGTGCTTCTGCCCACTGGTTTGGCGGTAGGTCTGGGTACCCTCTTGGAGGTGGTAGTTCTTGGAAACTGAATTTGTATCCCCTGAGCAATGATTTTTAAGACCCATTTGATCTTTTGTTATAGTGTGCCAACTTTCTCTGCATAGAGATAGCCTTCCTCCTAGCTTTTGGTGTGGTGGAGGCAGGCAGAGATGGGAAAGGTAATCACATTGAGAGTTTTTTTCCATACAGGGTTGCTTTTAAACTCGCTGCTCTAGTGCTTGAGGAGGGCAACCGTTTTTCTTCTTTGCTGGCCCTGAGTTTTAGTCCTGGTGGGTCTGTCTCTATGGGTTTTGCCTTGCGCCTGCCTGTTTGGTACAGGAAAGGACCAATGTTTAGAGGGAACATTTCTGCTGAACCTAGGAGGTTGTACTTGAAGAAAAATCTTTAACAGTCTGCATCGATTTTGCTTTGTCTTCCATCTTTAAGTACCTCTTCAGTTTTCTGTCCAAACAAGTGGTCCTTGTCAAGAGGTGCAGCCATGATTTTAGCTTTGACAAGATCAGGGAGAGGTTGTTCCTTCAGCCATGCATGTCCTCTGATAACAGATCCTGTTCCTGCTGCCCTGCTAGAAGCTTCTGGGGCGTCAAATCCACAGTACAAGGAGTGCTTTGTCACCCGAGATTAACAGTGCAGTAAATTCTGCTATCTCTATTGTTGGCAAAAACTGGAAAAGCAGAAATTTTCTGTTTCGAAAGTTCCAACATGTGCTGTTGATATTTTAACATGTGGAACTAACAGTTGAGAGTCCTTATAGTTAAAGTTGCAGAGGTATATACTTTTTTTTACCCCATCTGTCCAGGGCCTTGGATTCTTTGTCTGAGGGAGTAGGATTCTTTGCAGAGGTAGCCTTAACTAACTTAGGTCCCTGAATAATCACCTCTGGATCTGCAATAGGATTTCTGTAGAGGAATTGATGCGAGTCAGGTACCCTGTAGCTTCTGTCAGGTTATCTGGAGGCAGGTGGAAGGGTGTCAGGGGTAAGGCTGGATGCTTAGCAATCATCATCTACCACCTCCAAGATGGATGGGATAGCCAGAGGCCTGTGTTGGGGTAGGTCCATCCAGAAACTGTCTTTTCTTGGATTGAGGGAAATCCGTTGATTCCCCACTGGAAGTGTTCCCTGAGGGTGTGGAGGGTTTCCCCAAAGGAAAAGTCCTCCAGAGGTGATGCAGAAGAAATAGATTCTTCTGAATCTATGAGTCTTCATAGGCAGTAAGAGGATTTTCCTCTTCAAAAACAAAAGAGTCAGATCCCTCTGAACCTAAATCCGAATGGATGTCTGTAGAAGGTTCCCTTCTCCTTTTGGCTGTTGTAACCTGATTACCCCGGATTAAAGTGATGAGATCCTCCGCGATTTTAAGCATTCTAGTTTGATTTGCTGTTTTCTTTGGTGCAGCTGTAAGTCTGGCCTGAAGAGTATCCCTCAGTGCTACTGGTGTGTAAGTCAGAAGAGATGGCGAAGGCCTTGAAATGAATTCCGAAGTGCAAGCTGTAACCTCTGAAGCCGGTGCCAGCATAGCGGCTCTGGACCCAACAGAGGCAGAGACAGCCGAAGGCTCATTAGACTATGCAGTTTTCTGCGGCATACAGGACTCCTAAAGGGTCTCACTAGAGGTCTGCGAAGTAATCGAGTCAGGCATCAGGGGCTGTGAAAGTGCCTCACTGAATTCTGAAAAACTGACAACCCTTTTAGCGGTGGTGTCGTCGGAAGGCTTGGCCTTATGCGGTCTGTCTCTATCCTTAGTTAAGTTTTTTTCAGAAGATCTGTGGTTTGCTGACTGACTGACGCCATATCAGTAATTGGAGACAAAAGAAGAAAATATCTGGCTACAAACAAAGCTCTACAACGAATAGTTCTATCGTTAAAGAGGGCACAGAACTGACAGTGGGGTACGTCGTGATCTGGGCCTAAGCAAGTGACACAGTAAGAATGGAAGTCTTGGTGTGGTATTTGCTTTCCACAGGCGAGACAGTTATTGATTTTTTCAGACATCGGTTAGTGCAAGAAAAAGGAAGGATCCCTAACGGGGTACTTAGCTTTAAACATTTTCAGCTTTCACTGCTGCGAATTGTTTCTGCTACAGGCTCCATGGCAAGAAAGACTGAGGTAATGGCATCGCCTGCTCTCCTTTATAGCTCGGATGGCCTGAAGTCAGTCAGCAAGTGACAGTTGATGCACAAAACCTTGACTCTGGTATTCGGACCGAGGGCTACCACAGCATGGATAACCCCAACGGTTAGGACTGTAGCAGTGAAACACGACGAACATCAAATGCTTCCTGACACGAAGAGGTAGGAGCTGGGAGAACTCCCATCTGAAACTGCACCATGTGAAATTTCATCATTCTGTCCACATCAGCCTCGGTCAGACT
Source organism: Protopterus annectens (assembly GCF_019279795.1). NCBI lineage: Eukaryota > Metazoa > Chordata > Ceratodontiformes > Protopteridae > Protopterus > Protopterus annectens. The sequence continues at coordinate 445,986,006 of NC_056741.1, read as the reverse complement.
TCTGGAAGAACGGGAAGAAGCTACAGATGGGGACCCAGAGTGATGGTGGGATTTGAGATATGGGGAAGGTACTCTAGAGGGTACCAGGTCTATGGATGGGGAATACCTGATTCTGGGCAAAGGCTTCGGATCCAAAGAGCTAGGATCCAAGGAAGCCTTTGTTGACTCCCGATGCCGACTGAGCAGGTGCATTCTTCAGCTCTCACTTGTGCTTTTTCCATAGTAGGATCCGATGAGGAAGTCGAAGATCCATAAAGGCCTTAAAGGCTTAGCTGAAGGCTCCTTTAACTTGGCTTTGGGGGTTGAGACCCAAAAACAGCCTCTGAAAAAGATTAATGTAGCAATCCTTTCGGGATTAATTTATTTTTCCTATCATTGATCGTCCCATCTTTAAAGCCTTCAACCAGCAAGCAATCTGCCTATAGATAGTGTGGTCCTAAAGAGTGTATGCACAAAGCATGCACATTGGAAAGAAGCGACTTCTGCTCACATTTCTATCACTTTTTAATGCCAGAAAGACCCTTTTCAGACATTCTGGCAATAATAAAACAAAAATAATGGAAAGATGCTTATTTAAAACTAGTAACAATGTAAACAAAGAAAAAAAAAACAGCAATTAGAACTACACTAAAAAACTGTAAGAGGGAAAGGGGACAGAAGAGCTTACCAACTATGGTTATGAGATTACACTAAAAAGTGTAAAAAGGGAAGATTTGGTGATGGAAAAAAATCTAAGATCTTATAGGGAATAAAAAAAGAATAAAACTTCTCTTTACTGAAAGGCTCGAGAACTCAAAGTGACCACATCCAAATGCAAAAGTGGCAAATGAGATCTGGGAGTTGGTGCACTACTGGCAAGAGAGGAGCCTGAGAGCTTTTTAGTGGCCACAAGCTAAAATAATGGCAAAGTCAGATCAGAGGGTCAGATCCAGACCAAACTGTTGAGGAATGAATGAAAATGGACATCAGATCTCCAGGCTCTGTACTGGTGTCAAATTTGACTTGGCATAAAGTAAATATTCCCTGGATTATTGAAGGAGAAGCATGGAGAGGTCGGTGAGGAACAAGATATTTAGATATGGAAACACTTGGAATCCTTTAAGTCTCAAGTGAGCTGCCACCACTGCCATACATTTGGTAAGCACCCTGAATGCTGTCATGAGTCCAAAGGGCAGGACTCTGAAATGGTAGTGACTGGCTCCCAGTCAAAAGCATACATGTCCTTGGGCATGCCTGTCTATTTTGATGCAATAGTACACATCCTGAAGACCTATAAAGCATATCCAATCATCCTTGCAAAGAAAAAAACAGGACTGTGACCATTCAGAATGTTGACCTTTTCACGTACTGACAGCCTGCTCAGACCCAAACTTGGTCTCAGGTCCCCTATCTTTATGAACACCAAAAAAGCACAAGTAAGTTTCAAATCCTATTTGTTCTGGTGGGACCCCCTGGATGACTCGCTTGTCTAGCAGCTTTTGAAATTCTTGGGCTGCTGCCTTCGTCTGACTAGGTGGATCAGGAAGCTCTTTTCTTTTGTAGATTGGGGCTCGGAAAAATGGCATGGAATAGGCTCTGGATTTTTAGTACCCCGGAATCCTGTTATAGCAGCCCAGGCATCTGGATGCAAGGACAACTGTACCCCCAACTGCCTCCAGAGGTAGGCAGTCAAGCAGCACTTCAGGAGTGCTGAAAGGGTCTGTCCAGAAAGGATTCATGGAAACCCTGATTTTGCAGACCTCCTCTGTCTCTAGGGAAGATGTCTACCATTAGAATTGCCTTCTCTGCCTCTGGAGGAGCTATCCCTGAGTGGATCTTGGAAAGGTCCCTGAGATTTGCAGGACCATATCTTCTTACAGCCTCTCTGATTTCTAGAGAAGGTTTGCTGAGGGGTACAAAACTTGATTCCTATAGCACACAGGGTCTTTCCTTCTTGTTTACTGTGGGCAAGCATTTCTTTCACCGATGGACCAATTAAAGATGTCCCATCAGAGGCAGCACTGACGAAAGATATCTTGAAAGGTTCCACAAAGTCACATAGCAGCATCCAAGCATGTCTCCTTACAGCAATGTCTGAACCAGCAGCACATGAGGCTCCTTTTGATTGAGTGATAGATCAACCGCATGGACATGGATAAACTGACAACAGTGGCAAGCTGAGATAATGATCTTTTGAAATCCTCTATAAACATGGACTCAGAGACAAGAGTTTGATAAGTTCTTTGGTAAATCTCTCTCTAGTCTTGTGAAATGTGCCAGGTAGTTAAGAGACCTCAAGGCAAATGCTGCTGAGGTAAAGACTCACTTTCAAAATCTGTCCAGCACCTTAGGCTCTCTTTAGCGGGTGGACAAGAGAGCTCTGTTCTGCTGGTTCTATTTAGTGGCTGCCACTGCCACCATCATAGCATCTACCGTGAACTCCTTTGCTCCAGTGGGTCCTATCTTTAGGGGGACCTAGGAAAGCTAGGAATTTGTCAGCTTGTCTCTGTATAGGCCCAAAGGAATCTGGCTCCTTCCATGACCAGTGAGAAATTAAACAAATGAGCTCATCCTCTGCGGGTAATCAAGACATATGCCAAAACCAAAAGCTTCTAAAACTACTCATTCCTCTGCAGGAGGATTATCTGAAGACCAACCCACCTTTCTGCCTAAGGATCTCCAATATATCTCCAAAGTAGACATCATCTGGTGGTGATCTGGGGGGCCAGTCTCCTTCGCCAAAATCAGTATCCTCAGTGATAGGTGCCAATGGGGAAATCTATGTGCCTCCTCTTGCATGTTCTCTTCCAATGGATCTCCTCTGGGGGATGTTCAGGGAAGGTATTAGAAGTTAGGGAAAGTTCCTCTATGGGAACCGACTGAAAGCTAGCTGGAATTGGCTGCCCCTGTGGAATAGGCCTGATGGACTCAGAGCTCAGGACCAAACAGTACATAGGAAGGTGATCAGAGAAATGAGAGACTGGATCCCTAGCAATCTACAGAAAAAGCCCTTTCCACAACCTCGTAGGCTGACGGACCAGGAGAAGCTGTAGCCACCTGGACCAGAAGAGAGACTTCCAATACAGGTAGATCCATACCCAGAGAAAGGGACTGGACCATAGCTGTCCAGCACCATGGATCCCATAATACTGGAGTCTATCCTGCCCCATGGATCCAATGCCGCCACTTCAGCTCTGGGGCCCATTCCAATCCAAAGGAATAGGAGCAGAACTGGTCAGGAATGCTATGGGAGTTCAGTAAGTGATTCACTTTGGATCTGAATCCAGACCTCTCAACTGTTGGATCCTAGGGCTCTGAAGCTGAAGGATGGATCAGAGAAGAAAGACAGTACTGTTTGAGCAGTGGTTGTAAGACCTGTGGATCCAATATGGATGACCCCCCAATCTGGATCTGAGGAACCTCTGCAACATCCTATCCACATTTGCTTCTGACAGACTTCTGGATTATCTGAAATGTTTTTTTTTTGAGTTTGCATGAAGGGAGAGTGTGCAGCTGGAAAGACCAGATCCAAGGAGAGACCAGATCTGGAGGGTGAGCTCTTGGAATATATGTGATATACGTTTCAGATCAGTGACCTGAGCTGTGGGACTGACTGAAATAATGATTGGATCTTATGATCCTAAATTAATCTTGGGTTTAGAGGACATAGGATCAGATTATTTAAAAAATTTATAGGTGGTTCCAATAAAGTCCTAGGGGACTTTGGTGGAGAACGCAGAAAAACAGTACTCAAAAGCTAAGAGGGAGGTGGTAATAAGAACAGTGAAAATTTAGGTTATTTATGAAAAAATTACAGCAAATGCTCTAGAGAAGGACCCTACTTCTGAGCACAATGGTGGCAAACGAGATCTGAGGTATTGAGAAAAAGTATGTAGCCAAGTAACAGCCCTGTTGGTGTGGCTAACACAACTGGCTTGCAAAAATGTTATTATCTCTGACATGAAATACGACTCTGACCCAGAATAATCTTCCAGAAATCAGGCCATGGACACTGTGTACCCAGCATGACAAAAAATGCTTACTTTGCTATTTAACCTGCTTCTTTCTAAAATGAAGAATGATAAAGGTTGATAAAGGCTGCAACTGTACTACAAGTACTGTGCCCATATACAAAATTCTCAAGGGTTAAAAAGGGTTATGATGACACGTCAAAGCAACACCAAAAAGTAAATCTGTGTGGACTTGATAAAACTGATTCCAGTTTTATCAGGATCCTGCAGACTAATAAACGTGCTTATTTACTCGACTTGTAGATGCAACAAACATGCCCTTTCGGCCACAATATTCCTTAAAGGAAAACTCCTTCTTAGAACTCAAGAAACATGTTTTTTTATTGCATGTTTGTTTGCTAGACTATTTTAATGCCTCAAAATCACTCCAAGTGCTTATTTTACAATTTTAATGCGTTTCCCTCAAAATGCTGGATGATGGGACCTGCCTTGGTAACATGATCTTGTTTTCTTGCTTTCATTCCTTCTTCCCAGAATACATTTCAAATCCTCTTTATATTAGTCATGTAAGACATAAGGAAGTGGTGTTATTTTCTCATGCTATTAATATTTTATCTAACACACTTTCCATAACAGAGCTACTTCTAACTTTCCCTAACTGAGCCTCACTTTGTCTATCAGAACTTGTCCTCTGCTATAAATAGCTGCTAGCTACTTCCAGCAAAAGAAAATAGGTAAATAGCAGGCTTTTGTAAAAGGATACTTTTGTAGTTTTAAAAGAATTGACAGACCTTCCCCACACTCTCATGTTGAGGTGTGAAACCTCTCACTGCAGTACTTGATCCTTGCTGTATATTTACAGGTGCCAAGCACTATGACTCCAAACTAAGTCCACTTCCAAATGCCTTCAGTGGGAATTTTTTTCTTTCCCATGTATGATGCAGAATTAAAATGTGTTTTACTAGCTCCTTAATTATTTCTGTCATGTTCACCCCCCCCTTTTTTTTCCTATTTTGTACTTATTTATACTTTAGTAACCAGGAAAGCAAACTGGTCCCAGGACCCTTTTCAGCCACGGCTCAGGCTACACTGGCAAATATAAATAATAAATGGACTTAGCAATACAAAGAAGAAAAAACACAGACTGACAAAATTGCATTTGCAATACATAGCCAATGTGCGACAGTGAATAAGTAAAACATTAAGCAACATTTACTAGAAGGTATACATTAATAATGCTTAACTCTAATAAGTTTATTATAAATAACGAACTGCATACACCCATACTCCATATATTATGTATATATGTGGGTTGTGTGTGTGTGTATTCATATACTTCAGTATATGTGTACAAAAACGTGTGTGTGTGCGCGCACACATTTAAACACAGTTAAGTACTTCTGATTTCCTTTTCTTAATGTTTTTAATGCAAGAGCACATAGTAAACCTATGTTAAAGTAAATTCAGCTGTACATTATGGTTGCCATCAGTGGTCACATTTCCTTTGTGTACTACAAAATGCTCATGCACTCTCAGAAGTCAGTGGAAATTCCTTACCATGTATCGACGTGTACCATATATGCATCCTTCTATGGGAGGATGTCACAAAAAAGCATGAAAGACCTTTTTATGAACATTATTTCTGCAGTTTTGTCCTGTGTGCGTGCATGTGGGGGTTGCTTGAAATGGTAAATGTGTTGATACTTTAAAAGGAAAAATATTTTCTGACTTTTCTCTAAATGTCACAGAAATCTTTGATACTACATTTAAGTTATCTTGGCATATAAAGTATTATAAATAACCAACATTTAAAGCTTATTTCAATACTGTGTTGCTTATGTAAATTTGTCAGAAGAGATGACAACTGCCTTTAAACCCCTTACTGATCTAATTGCTTTGCTATGAAAGGTGAATGTTAAGTTCTTCTACTCTCTGCATTAAAAACTGTGGAAAACAGTTACACAGATGTATTTTTACATCAGCTGCTGTGTTCCTGACATTAACAGAATTAAATTGCCCATCTAATATTGACAGCAGTACCTGACAGGGTAAACTACAAATTTAACTGCGTTTATGTCATACAGGTGGTGACAAATTCCTCTGCAATGTCAGAAGTTACGCTTAAAAAAAGTAGGTGGGCCTTCCCTTCCTTTGATTCCAATGGAAGGAAGTTAACATTTTTAAAATTACACGCAGGTTTCTGGTACCTACACAATACTGGAAATGTATTGTAGGGAGAAAAAAAAACCTAAGGATTGAACTAAACTGTAGGAGAGGGAGGAGTTTTCCTTTAAAGCCAATGATGGAACTTCACAGCTAGGTCAGCTGTTCCAGCCAGAGTCATCTCAAAGATAAAACAAAAAGCACATACTGGAAATGGTCAATTTTTTATAATGTTAGTATTTTAAAAGCAATGCAAAGGCTGTAGGACCTCATCTTTACATACTAGACTGTCAACTTAAAAAGCATCAGGATTTTCAGTCATATATTTCAGACTCTTTACCACCCCTTCAGTGTCCTTATTCCACCATTTTGTACTTACATTTCAGAAACACTACAACTGCATTAGATGCGTCTGTACATGAACAAAGGATTGCACTTCTGCTCACTCTTCAGTTACTGTTAATTTGATTCGGTAGCTGCAGTGCCAAGTAATTTCCTTTGCTATGTGAGGGCCTCACCGGTCCTCTTCATGAGAAATCTTGATGAGTGGATGGGAAATAGAAAATTCACCCTGGGGATCACTCCAGTGGCTCTACTTGACAGAGGCACTGGGAACTAAGGTTGGATGGCACGATGCCAAGGTAATCCTATGGGCTAGCCTTGTAAAGGCTCCAGGGTCATTAGCCTAGTACACACCTATGAACCTATGTATTTACATCCTTCAAAGATAAAAGTCTGCACATGCTTTTATAATGGATCTGAATTAACAGTCTTAAACCCCCTTCCCCCTTTTTAATCTGTTGGGTCACTGTTAAACTTTAACCTGTTAAATAATGAAAACTCCTATTTGTTCCCTTCGTGCATTTTGTATTCAATATTACATTCAACAGAATGGCCACCCCACTTTTCCATGTTAGCACTAAAGTTTAGGATGACAGAAAGATGAAAGTGAACTGTCTATAAACCTGAAACTGTCATACTGTGGGAGACTGGCTTTACTATGTAGGACCTCCTGTCATATGGAAGCAGACATCCAATGTTATCTAAGTGGGCAAGGCCTGCTCATTATCAAGAGTCTAATCCTTGAGAAGTCTACTCTCCTCTGCAGTCTTTGCTGACAGGGCCGGCCTTAGCTGAACTGGTGCCCTAAGCGATGTAGTACTCCGGCGCCCCTTAAGCCCCACCCATACTGTGCTCATGAAACACCCCTATAAGCCACACCCACAGGTCGGTCACTCCCCAGGAAAGCCACTCCAGCCATTTCCTTCATTTAAATGCATATGAAAAGATACCTTGTGATGCAGTTAAACTGAAAGTGAAGGACAGTGGAATTTTCCTTTAGTAAACCTGCTTTATCAATTGCCCCTTCACATATATTTTAGTATAAAAGTCACGTCCTCAGAAAATTGAAGCTCACATGCCTTATTTCAAAGAGTTGCTTAAATTAATCTAAACATTTTAATTTACTTTGGGGTAGGCGAGTGAACCTTACAGCTTAGTGAAAGTACAATAGCTACCTCCCTCCTCCATATGTACAGTAGCTTAAGCTTAAATAGCACAAACACAGATAGACATTTGCTAAACAATACAGTCTCACAATGAAAACAGACTTAGCATGAGCAATAAACTTCTCTGCCATTGAAACGGCATGAAAATCCACATTCATAAAAAATGCATCTGGCCAGTGGAGGCTTAAGTTTATCTTTGGGCTATTTTCAAAACGGCCTCCTTGCACTGCATACATGTATGTGTTCTTTGATTCACCTTCCTGATTGTATTAAATTACATTCCTTGTATAATAAAGCACCACTTGTTAGTGTGTTTTTTAAATTTGTAGTTTTGAATATTTTTCCACTAAGCAATAAAACAAAATGCATGACACAGTAATGACAAACCTGCCCATTTCAGAACATTATAACCATAAAGAGGGGATGGGAGTGTGGCCTCATGGTTATGGTGTTTGCCTTACAAACACAAGGTGCAGGGTTTGAGTCTTACAAGGGATAATTGGCTAGGCTTAAAATGGCTCACAAAGGCAGTTAACTTAGTACTGATCTATGAACCTATAAAAGGCCATCCAAAGTTCTATCATAACATGTAAAGCCATGTCAAATGGTTGGAAATCACCTGGGGCTTCTTAAAACACGCGCCAACCAAGCACAAACAAGTCATTACAGAAAAAATGCACATACTGACAGACTGCCCAAGTTACGGTACTTTTTAATTGGTGTGTCCAAATAAAAAGAAGAGCTCAAAGCGTAGTCAAAACCATTCTCTTGCATGAATAAATTCTCTCTTAACACGGGCTTCAGTAATGTAGATCGTTTAGTCTGTATGGTGTTGCACTGCAGCGTTATAACACAGCACATCACAAACAATGACACATAATAAAATAATGTAGTACACTGTAATGTATTAATCCTACAGATGATGCTTTCAGAAAAAGCTGTGCAAGTGTTGCAGTTCGGATGAAATACTAACCCATTTCTATACTGTCACTTTAGCCTGCACACCAAACACTGCCCTACAGCGTACTTTACAAAATGCAATAAATCTTTATTAATAAGGATATATGGTGAACTGCTGTTGACAAAAGTGACTTCTTTTTTGTCTGAATTTGTTTACCTCTTTCACTGGTCCTGAGATTTTACCTCTTGCTTTGGTACTAATGCAATAAATCTAGCACGTTTTCAGAAAGTAATTGGTTATGCATTGCAGTTCCAAAACATATTTTTAGTATGTCTTCATTTGAACACTACTGTAAATGATCAAATGGCTGTAATGACTTTTACTTTCAAAAAATAAACTAATGATTAAGCAACCTAAACAGTAAAGTACTAAAAACACCACTGAAATAACATGCATCACCCCTTTTTACAGTTACAGTAAAAGTTATATGCAAGCAATGCCATTTGTTAAGCAAGCAGACAGCTGGAAGACTGACAAAAATCTAACTCAAGATTCAAAAGAAAAGGTAACAAAAGTGACTACACCTGATAAAACCATAAACTGTTATGATAAAACACTGACCTCAGGGATATATTCGGCATGCCCAACATTATACATTATAAAGCATCTTGTATGCTTAATTCCACTTGTACACAATATCGATCACAAATTAGTATCATACCTCTCTTAACCTGTAAGCACAAGAAAGCTGGACAAAGTAAAAAATAATGAGAGGAAAACGGCCCAAACATAGCAACAATTTTAAAATGCTGCTCTTTGAAACTTATAATAAAATAATGTAGTACACTGTAATGTATTAATCCTACAGATGATGCTTTCAGAAAAAGCTGTGCAAGTGTTGCAGTTCGGATGAAATACTAACCCAGCTAAAAGGATTTGCATTAACATGTACTTGCTGAAATAAAAGGCTAAAACTCAAATGTTTCTTATTTAATGACACCAATTAATGACTTACCAGAAAATCACAATTAGACAAAAATAAGAGGAAAAAAAACCTTAACAGTTGAGACGCATGACTGGCGTACAAACTGTGTTACACCTCAGGGATTTAAGGTCTGTTCTTTTACCCAACAAATTGGAAGTTCCAAGGCTTTGCTCTCCTACCACAGATGTAATTGGGTACTGAAGGGGAAAGAAGCATGTTACAACAGTTTCTAAAGTGGTGACACTTAACAGTGAACACAAGTTTAAAAATTCCACTTTTTGCAGTTACAGCCGGCATTCAAGATGCTGGTCTTGGCAAATTCAGCAGGAAACCATTTTTCATAAACACACACACACACACTCTCTCATACACAAACGAAGGATTTAAATTACACACACTCTCTCTCATACACGAACGATCAATTACACACACTTTCTCTCTCATACACATACTAATGATTTAAATTACACACATGCTTTCTCTCTCATACACAAACGATTTAAGTTGCACACACACACACACACACACACACACACACACACACACACACACACACACACACACACACACACACACTTACCTTTCTAAACCAAACGGCCATATGCAAACACATGAACTTAACTCATCGCTTAAAATAACTGCTGGCTTAAATTCCACGTGGAACTTCAAAATATATTTAAATCCACGTTAGCGTCATGATGCACACATAAAGGAGAAGACTATTGTATCACGCATGCTGTGATGTTAAAGCCTCCTGGCCCATCTGCAGCTGTAAGTGGGAGGGCACTCGCCCTCCCCCTATCCCAATGGTTCAGGCGCCCTTGAACAGGATGCCGAGAAGAGATCAAAAGTTATCCTAACTAAAATAAATAGATAAATAAAAATTGTGCCCTTTTCAAAGCCGGCCTGTACAGCGCCCTAGGCGGTCGCCTAGTCCGCCTATGCCTAAGGCTGGCCATGTTTGCTGAATGCTGGATGGCAAAAATGTACACTGCAATGTTCACAATACTGGAAGCTAGTTCCAGGAACAGCACAAGATTACATGCAAAAGGAAAATAAGGGACTTAGAAATGCAAGGATATAACTGACACGGTAAACAAGAAAAGTTAACTGTCTGCAGATATTTTATACCCAATAAATCCACACAAGGACATCTCAATGTTATGAAACATTGAGACAGTTTCAAGTCTTTTTCGGATATAAAATTAATGAAGACAAAATAAAGGCTATAGCCGTAAATTATGTACCCACACATGAATTGCTTCAACAATACCCATATTTATTGGTACACAATAAGATGAACTATTTAGGAGTATAGATTTAAAAGGATTCTGTTACAGCAGCTAAGGATATGTAGGAAGAAATTAAACAAAAGATAATACAAAAACTGAGAAACTGGAAGCTCTTCTTTATGGATATGGATATTAAGTTACAAGCAATAAAGATGTTTTACTCCCTTTAACTTTATATACAGTTCAGGCATATTTTTATCAATCAGAGTTGAAGTTGTGGACAATAATTAAGAGATGAAGGAATTTATCTGGGGCAAGATCCTTCCAAACAAAACAAGGTCGTTCAGGATTTCTAATTTGAAATATTTTAGAGCAGCACAGTTAAGGCTCATGTACATAACACAAGCAGAAGGTTATAATTCAAAATGGAAAGGTAGGATGATAAGACAAGAAGTTCAAGAAATAGAGTGGGATTTTGGATGCAAATACTTGAGAAGAATAAAAACATCCATACAGAATGTTATATTCATAAAGTATCAGAAAGTATTCTAACAACTAAGCCAACACAAGAATGGAGAAAGGACATCTTGCCAGTGGGGTGACTACACCTAGGGGGTACAAAAAATAGGCAAGAGAGGGATGAGATTTTACTGGAGAAAACTGGCAAAGGAACCAATGTATTGACAGCAAATAACTAGGGAGGCAAATGAAACAGAGCGGGATGAGACCAAGAAGGCATTTGGACTGCAGGCTAGAGGCTACCTTCCATACCAGGGATTGGCAGAGTATAGGCAAAGAGAAAGGGACTGGATAATCTTAAGTGAAAATTCTGGTGAGGTTTTGAGTTGACTCTAGAACAGAAGCTGCTGTTAAAGGATAATTAGTACAGCAAATAAAAAATTGCATGACAACTATTAGAATCAATCAGAGGAGGTTAGAAAACATTGGAAGGGAGACTGGAAAGGCAATTTACAAGAGAACAATGGGGGGACATATGTACAGCTCCAAACCAGAAGTTTTGGGATTTATGCTTCAAAGTATTTGCATGGTTATTTGTATAACTCAAGCAGACTTCAGTGAATTTTTCCTCTGGTGGAGAGCAAATGTTGGAGGTGTGATGGAGAAAAAGAGGTAACTGGGAGCATGCATTTTGGGAATGTAATGAGATGGTCAGATTTAAAAAAAAATCCCTACAGAGTACCCTGTCAATAATATTGAATGAACAAAAAGTTGTAACTAAGGATATGACTTTGTGTGCTGGGACAAAGTATCTGAATTGTGCATCATTTAAATGGTCACAGTCATATATTTTAATGGACTGCTCTCATGCATGATGTGACAACGTGAGGTAGTAACAGCTATACCAGAAAAGGTAGGGCAGTGGATGTGTGCTAGCAGGAGTTCTTTAAATAATTATATGTCATTTATGTATAACAAACTGATTTGTAGAGATGTTTGTGTTGAAAATGCATTTGTAAAGCTGCTTGGGTTAAAAATGTAGCAACAGTGGGTTCTGCTGGGCAGAAAACAAATGCACCTGTATGTCAGACTGTATTGTAATTGTTGAAATGAATATATTATAACAAAAGATACTGGAAGAGAAGAGGTTAATCTCAGTCCAGCTACCTTTGAAAGAGAGTTTGAAATTAAATTACTTGGTTTAGGCCATAAAGACCATCTTACAGTTCTAGTTACAGCCAGAGACAAAATGCCTTAAAACCAGGACTAGGAATCCTACTGTACTGTACACGTGGGAGTTAACTAATTACTACCCTGGAAGGGTGGAAGTTTTTGAAATGGTTTTATAGTTTCCAGATGTTGTAACACATCTTATCAAAGCTGTATGTGTATGTATGGTTGCACATACATGGTAGATTCTGGTTATGTTTCTAGTAAAAAGGGCAGTGTGGGAACCACAAGTCAGATGACCAGATGTATGTGATGTCATTCTGTAATCCAGCACTGAAATTATGTTTTAATAGTAGAGGACACAGAAGTCTCAGGGCAGTCTGTTTTTGAAACCTGACAAAGGAGGATCACTCACTGACATAATCTTGCCTTGCTTTACTAAGTAACCAGAAAATAGTAATTCTTTAGATCAGTCAGGAAAATATAGTGAGATTAGTTAAGTATTATTTTTCTGCATCTGTTACTTCTAATAATTAGTGTGACTGAAACTCTGGTGTTTATTGTAAATGGATATTTAGTATTTTCACATTCTTTTATTATTTATTATTAAATATATTTAAACTTAATTGTGGCTGGTATTTTAGAAAATATTTTAACCTTTACGAGTACTTATATTTATTTGGTGACACTGTGGCTGCTCCTGAAAGCATTGACACATTGGTCAAGCACTACCATTTTTATCAGTATTAATTTTACTCAGTATAATGGGGTACCCTTGTAAGAGCCTTAGAGTAGCTGACTTTGGAGTGTTCTGGTGGTAAAATTACCTTACAGTCTAGGCATAGCTGGTAAATCTGTGCCACCTTTCCTGAGTGTGTCAGCTAGTTGGAGCAGGGACACAGAGCACTGGTTTCAGAGTGCGTGTGGTGGAGGACTTTGCTTGGAACATTCAACTCTACATGCATCAGCGGGGAGACTTATTTGGGGCCTGGAAAGAGACAGAGGGAAACCCTGCCCCAGGACAGGAGTGTGTTCCCTGTGTGCTCTTAAGGGAAACTGTGCTTGGTGCAGAGAGCTGCATCTGGAAATACTGTGTGTATCTATTTTTCTTCCATGTTAATGTCCCTCACTAGTGTCAGTTGTGAGGATTCAGACTCCTTGATTACTGGCCCAGAGCAGGGGTGTCACACACATACACAACATACCTCACTTCTCACCCCTACCCCTTAAAAGTAGCCATCTGTACACATGCCTGATGTGGGATTATAAGGAAACAAAAAAATGATTACATTGATGCATTCCTTGGTTGCTCCTATACAGTACACTGCCTCTACACAAACTGCAGTAACCTTCATTGCACACCTCTGAGATTTTTGAAAAAGTAAATGAAAAAATGACTAAACAATCCCCAGCCCCCCCAACAATCTGCAACAAACATTACATACATCTGAGCAGGGCTGGTTTTAGAATGGGTGCAGATGAGACCAGAGGCTACCACTAAGTCTATGTCAAAATCCATTTGTACAGTCTGGGGCATGGGGGGGCCACCAGACTCCTAGAAGACCCAAGTGTCTTAATGTTCTGTGCTAGATTATCTTTAATTTTGATATATAATTACTTATCAACTGCACTGCTTTTGCTGCTACCCAGAACAGGGGGGTACAGCTGGAATAAAGCTTAAAGTCTTTACCTTATACAAAGCACAGGGCTTGATTCTGATCTCTGGTCATTGGCTAGGCTTGTATTAGTCTAGAAACTGATAGCATAATATTTACATATGCAGCTATAAGAATAATGTGCGTGTCCCAGCGTTACTGAATGCACATAGATAAAAATCAGTGATTTTTTTTTACTCACACACACAAATGCACACCGCATATTCAATGGCAGTGCTACTTACTGCCCCACAGTGGCAATGAACAGCTGCTTTCACACACCCTCTTTCTGCCAAACCACCAGACACAGCTATATGTCATGTGTAAGGTCAATGTTTCTAATGCTAAGTGTAATAAAATATGGCCAGCTTGTCACTTTTACATAGACTGCAAACACCTACACCCACACAAGCATAATGGCAGTTCTGATCATGTCTGTGTTACAGTGAAATATAATTACAGCCAGCTTGCTACTCTTACACTGCAACACACACCCATAAATCATAGCAATACTAGTTTTGCATTTATTTCAGCAAGTAGCACTACATTGTGCAACACTGGTACTGCCACAACAGATCAGTGACCGTTTAGCAGCTGTCAAAGAGGGGTAAGTCATTTTGATTTACCTCATTAAGGAGTAATACATATCTGTTACTTTCCCTGATTTCACAGACTGTCATTGATTTTGCCTTATAATTTTGCTCTCTCCCTCATAAAAAAAAATTTGATTTGCTAGTCAGTCATTTAGGATTACCAACAGGGTAAACCATTTGAAAGGTCGGGACCCTTTACTGTGAGTCCTGAAATATAGTGAATGAATAGTCAAAAAAACAGACTTACATATGCCAAGTCCAAGATGGCCATTTCCAGGAATATTCCCTTTTCTCTGAAGTATGACAATCTTGGAGTTGGTATATATAAATTTGGCACTGTGGATGGTGTAGGGGGGTCTTGCCTCCTGCAAATAAACAAATTCAAAGAAGAGCGATGTTCCACACTCACTGTCCTCTTGGATATTTGGCTTTTTTTTTTGGATGTGCCAGCACCAGGCATTTAAAGTGCCAACATTTCAATAGGGAGCCTTACAGACAATTAATAAATGCAGACAGCTGATGCTTCTGATTGCCTAAAACTGCATGTTGATTCAAAATGTGTTAACTTTTAAAGTGAATTAGAGTAATATTTAAAAAGTTTTCCTGAGTTTTTAAATCTTTATTCTGCTATTATTTTTGAATTTATCCAGAACTGTTGAGCAAAAAAAGATGACACTTACAGTATCTAGTGTTCTTCCAGTATTTATAAAATTCTCAGAAATAGAAAAAGGATGACTGCAAGCTGGGTGCAATTACTGAATCCACAAATTATGTCAGTATACTTCAGGAGGGTCGTACGCAGACCAATGACTGGTGTCTTAGTCACATTCTCAAACTGACTCCAAAGAAATGCATCGTCACTCCCTTTGGTAAAAACAATGTCCCTTCACACTATCAAAACAACAATACCCTATGTTATCTACGAAGTAGTAAGAGATCTGGAATCACAAGTAGACTGCAACCTTAACTTTGACCACCATGTGTCTACTGTAGTAAGGAAGGGTTTCTACAAAGCACACTCGATTAGCAAAGGCATCACCTCTAGAGCAAAGTGGGTTGTAACCCCTCTGTACTCATCACTAATCAGGTATAACACCACATTCGGCATGTACCATGCAAAGCACATGCAGCAACTGGACAGACCTCAGAGCTTTCCAAGTAGTTGCACATGCCTTATACAGAACGACTAAAGCCCCTGTTACTATACGCAGTATCATACAGACTTCTCAGCAGAGACTTATGCCTGGCTTACACAACAATGACAGACCCAAACCTAATGAATTTGTTGCACATCCGTAAATCAAACAGGACAAGTTACCTGTTCCAGGGACCTAAATATGGCCTGCCACTTGAATAGGGCATGCTGGATGAAAAGATTTATCTCCCAGAGACTGCCTCGTTGTTGGAATAGGCTACCAATTCATGTAAAGCAGAGCACCTCTATGACATTGTTCAAAAGGAACATGGACAAGTGGATGGGGCACCATGAATTCTTACAAGGGATAGTGCCCACAACCCTCATGGACATGGGCAGTCATTAGTAAATACAATCCTAGGTACTGACTAGAGTATTTATGGTATTACATTATGATGAAACAGACAGGCTTGAAATGACCTCCGGGTTGATAGCCTATTAACTTCCTATGATCCTACGTTACACAATATCAATAACTTGCTATGGTTGGAGGCCCCAGGACCAGGGGCTCCCCAGCGACCTCAAGGTTCACTGGTGGCTAAAGTCCATTATGCTGCTTCTCTATCTATATACCTGGCTTACCCCCACAGTTAGACATGTTGTTAGTCAATTTAGCATTTCCTACTACAATGTATCTGAATACTTACACAAAGGTAAAAAGATCTGAAAATGACTACTTTTGAGAGAGAGAGAGAGAGAGAGAAAAAAAGCACAATTAACAGCAGCAAGAACCTCATGGTCTTGCTAAAACTACACTCACATTTTTTTCTGTTATGTGCACCTCTCTCTGAAATTAGGCATTCTTTTTTGTTGCTACTTATGAAGTGAACAATGTCCAATCACTGTGGGTTGGAATAAGGGGTCCATCTCAGCTAAGGCAAAAGGCCTTCTGAACTAGGTTTAGGGGGTCCCTGGCAATGACTGTGTTTTTTTTTTTTTTTGTTGTGTAGTGGTTACAAGATTGTCTAGGAAAGTATAATCCAGACATTTACACGGTAAAATTTTATGCTAAATGAACACACTGTTTCGGAGACAGCAATGCAAGCCCAACCTGGTGCATCTAAATATGGCCCCTATTAATCAGCAATTTATTTTAGGTATTGTTCTTTTTTTGTCACTGTGGCCTTTTTCTAATTCCCCATAATTCACTTGAGAAGCTTTTTTTGCCCCCATCCTTGTCTTCACCATCAGACTAAGCCTATTTCTGCCCCTGTATAAGTGATGTATCCAGTACTCTACTGGGAGAGATGCACCATAGGAAGTTGTCATACAAGGCAGCCATCAAATTTACTTGCACCTTTTTTGGCATCCCTGCAGCTGTGGGCACATCTATGGCCCTAATCCCATACTCCTGGGCAAGAAAACGAGCTACATGTATCACCATGGGGACCTACGTGGCCCCTGTCCCCAGTATGCACATCTGGCAGAGAAGGCTACCACCAAGCAATGGTTTAGTTAGCCAAACCCTGCCTTCAAGGTAGACACCGTACTACTGCACTCTTCCTTCAAGAGATGTGGCCTGGATGTGCCCTGATCCTCCCCACAAGGAAGACTTGCCCATTAACCCCTGCCTGTACTGTCAAGCACCTGAACTACTAATCAGACTGGGTAGCAAGGGCCACAACCAAGGATTTATCCCACAATGTTGCCAGCACAGACACTTGAGAATAACTGGTGATTAACACAGGAAAGGTTTTATTGACTTCTACTTACTTCCACTCCCTCACATTTATGCTCAGCATACAAGAGATATTCTTTACATTTTAATTATGTTACAAAAAATCTTAAAGCTTACCTTTTCCAGTACTGCAAACTTAAAACCCAGTCAAACAAGCAATCACAAAGAGAGATTTACAACCAGCCTTCCCCAGAAATGCAACACTGCAACATTTAGCTCATGTTCTTCAAAAAAAAAAAAAAATTTCCACGGTCACTGGTAGTAGTTTCCAGACCTGAACACCTACTTTCACAAACAGCAATGTGTGTTCACAAACACATTGGCTTACCTGGGTGCTTCCAAACATCCTCTATCCCTTAAAGATATGGCAGTGGCATCATGTTACTGGGAAAAGGAAGTGCCTGTGGACAAGTTTTCTGAAGTTAAATCATTTATTGGGAATGTCTTCAGCTGTTTAAACACTATTTTACTCTTCAGCAACATATTTAGATGCAATAGCTCAGGGTCTAGCCATAGTCAGTGTAGTTTAAACATGAGAGCAAAGAAATATAACCATGTTTAAACCTACATTAACCTCAGCAAAACAAGATATGCTATTAGACATGGAATTTTTACCTTTTTAAATAATGTAACATAACTGAGCGTTCTTTTCCCAGTTCTTCCACTGACCAGACTGCCCACAGACAGCTTTAAGTTGTTGCTGCACTGAATGACTGACAACTGACAGCTTAAGAAGTCCAAAACTGAAGAGCTACTCTTTGGTTCTATTTCAGTTAGTAATATTTAGTTGCTTACTCTATTTATGTACTGTCAATTGTGGGTTACCAATTGAAATGCTGAGACTCGCAATTATAAGTCCCAAACGCAGAAAAAAAAAGAAGAAAAACATGAGAGAAGAGCAAATACTTAACACTGCTCTTCTCCCTTAAACTTGTTTTTCGCAGGGGGCATACGTCCTGCGATCCCCTCAGAACCCATAAACTATCTTGGAATTAGTTTATCTAAGTCAGAATTTTTGGTCATTCAGTCTCCACATTCTGAGACTCGGAATTGTAAGTCCTGATATTTTACACAGGCATCAATTACAGCTGCAGTGCACAAAAGAATGTATAAGAGTACTGCAGCCTTGAGAGTTAATGGATGCTTCTGAGCTTTTATATAAACAAGCGGCTATTACATTACACAAGTGACAGTGGGGCTGACAGAAAAAAAAAAAACCTAACCATCACCTAAGAGCTAGGAAAAAAATCAGTGAATATAATGACGTAATCAGTGGTATCCACATGCTATGATGTGGGTGGGGAGTGGATGGCAGCAAAAATTATATATTTAACACAACTTGGGGTGTGTGAAAGACAAAGGATTGCAGATTCATAATACATGTATCTGGCCGCATATGTAAGGACATCTATGTTGTGCATGTTAAATGCCTTTGTTCCTACTTGCTCACTAAACCTGGTGCAACTACCACTATGTATGGGCAGGATTAGCCTATTTACAAGTTGCAAACTCCAAATCCGACTTCAAACCTGTGACAAGTGGAGTACCACAGGGTTCAGTCTTGGGTCCTCTCCTGTTCGGTATCTACTTCTCAGAAGTACAGGCTAACACAGAGGGCTTCTGGCTGACTAAGTTCGCAGATGTCTGCAAATTAGGTGCCATAGTCGAGTCCCCGAACGACGTGGACATCCTACAAAAGGGCCTCACTGAGACTGATGTATGCTGCTCCAATTCTTACCCAGCTTAGAAAAATTTACCTTGCCAGACTCTAATCATGTTATAATAAAAATAGTCAAGTTTGCAAACTCCACCACCTTTAGAACCCACCACTGCCAGGCTCTAAAGGAACTACAATGGCTGGAACTTCCCCAGCTACTAACCTACCACCAATTAATTAGTCACTGCCTACAATGTGGTAACACATCCAGAAAAAAACCCTGCACTAAGCCAACCTCTCACCTACTATAATACAAATCGTCCTCTCCAATCTTCAGACAAACCCCTCCTCTGCATCTCTAGGGCTAACAATACTGCAGGAAAAGCACTGTTCTCCCATTCCGCAGCTAGAAACTGGAATAATCTCCCTCCTGCTCTGATTTCTGCCCCTACCTCTTCTCACTTTACAAATTCACTTGGAACACACAAAGAATAAGTGGCTATGCCCATGTATTACATAAGTCCTCAAATTATTCCCCTTGTATACCTCACTTCCTAATATACCTACTGTAATATATATTACAGTCTAGGTCTTCTCCAAATGCTGACTGAATTTGTATACTTATTCTGTTATTAACCATGTATAACTATATTTTCCTGTATACATAGGTCTTATGTCTTCTCCTGCATACTGTATTTTAACATACCGTTTGAAAATTCTCTGTATACTGTATTTTAACATACTGTGTAAAATTTTACTTACTGTGGAGCTTTTCTCCCCGGGCATCCACTGAAAATGGACCTGTGTCCAGTTGGACCATCACGGTTAACAAATGTAAAATAAAATAAATAAATAAATGATGCTTGGTGTCAGAGCCACGGCTTCAAGCTCAATGCCAAAAAGTGCTTTGTCATCATCTTTGGTAAAAACTCAGTACCCATGAACTACCACATAGTCCACTTAACGTCGAAGGTGTGATGAGACCTTGGGACTCAGGTGGACAGTAGTCTCTCCTATGACAATGACATCGCCACAGTAGTCAGGAAATCCTTTTACGTGACGCACCTCATCATGAAAGGGTTCTTATCCAGGAGAAAAGAGGTCATTGTTCCCTTCTACTTGACCCTCAGACCCATTATTGAGCACAACGCCCCTTTTGTAATGCACCTCACAAGACATCTGCAACAGCTAGAAAGGCCACAAAAATACCTCACAAAGAGAATTACGGGACTCAAACAGATGCCCTACGCTGACCGTCTCAAAAACTCCAGCTACACTCCATAGCATTTTGTCTACTCCAAGGTGATCCCTGCCTAACATACAAAGCTATGTCAAACCCAGAGCTGTTGGACATGCTACACCTACAGAAATCACAATCCCTCCGAGCTACACGCTTCAGGGACCTAAATCTTGTCACCACAATAAACAGAACATGCTGGAGGGATAGATTCCTGTCCCAGAGACTTCCCATACTCTGAAGCAAGCTACCTATCTATGTCAAGCAGAGTTCCTCATTAGCACTCTTCAAGAAAAATCTTGATGAGTGGATGGGAAATAGGAAATTCATCCTGGGGATCACTTCTGTGGCTCTGCTCAACAGGGGCACAGGAAAATAATCTTCTTGGGTGGCAAAAGCCAGGGAACCTTATTGGCTAGGGTTACACAGGCCTTTGGGCCGATAGCCTAGTACCTACCTATGAATGCACAAAATGTGCTGAATTTATTTTCTTTGTGGTCATTAATTTGGAGGATTACATTTTGTTAACAGACATCGCTTTTAGTTTCTTTTCTTGATGGGAGGGGGAAAATGTCAGCCATAATTTCTTGGTGGGTACAGTGATTTGCATTTTACTGTGGTTACTAACAGTACTCTATACTACACTCAACTGTATTTTTGTTATGCAATTTATTTTACCATATTCACTGCAAAACTGAACCAGCCTGAATACGTTCAGTTTTAATCGGTGCTGTACCACACATACAAAATCTACAATAAATAAATACTGGGAAATACTGAATTTATAATGAGGTGCCCACTGGTTTGGGGCAACCAGTATTAATGTTTTTTAAACTTTAAACTGTGGGTACTTATCTGCTTTCTATGGGTTATGCTAGATTTTTAAATGGAGTGCTGACTGGTCTTGTCCAATCGGCACTCTCAGTTTTAAATTGTAAGTGGGTCTTATTGTTTAGTGTATACAATACTTGAAAAGAAAATGCCACATCTACTGCACTTTTATGCAATACATGTACCTTTACTAGTATTAGTAAAGAAACAGAACCATATCCATCTCCACTTGAGCTTCACGCCTAAGTTTGTATGATGGAAGGCATGAAAAAGGAATACAAGGTGCAGAAGTGAACCATACATTGACTTCTCCCTTGCAGTGCAAATGTACTGGAATATTAGTGTTTACCCACAAGTACTAATTAGATAAATGTTGACATGCCCCACTACCTCTGGGCCAGTAATCAAGTAACCTCAAACCTCAACACTGGCACCTGTGGGGGGATGTTCACTGGGAGCATAACCGGTACACACACAGTATTTCCAGATGTGTCTCTCTGCATCAAGTGCAATTTCCCTTAACAGCACATAAAGGCCACAGTCACTCCGGGGCTGGCTTCTCCCACTTTCTCCAGATCCCCAATAAGACTCCTCACTGGCACAGCTATAGAGTTGAGATCTCAGCTGAGTGTCCAAACCAAGACCTCCAGCACCCTCTCTGTCCAACCAGTGCTTCATGTCTCTGCCCAAGTAGCAGACATACAGACTCTTGAAGGTTTGACTTACACACACGCACACACACAAATGGGAAGGGCTGAGACAGGTTTACTAGCTATGTCCCCTTTTGCCCAGACTATAAGGTAGTTATGACTGCCACCAGACACTGCTGCCAGCTCACTTAAGGCTCTCCCAAGGGTACCCAATATACTGGGTGAAATTAATATTAATACAAATGGTAGTTTGACCAAGAGGAAGGCTATTAGGAGTGCCCCACACAGTGTCACCAGATAAATATGCAAGTACTTTCAAAACTTAAATATCTCTACAAAGATCAGCCACAATGAAAGGTTTAAATATATTTAATAATAAATAAAAGAACAAGAAAATACTAAGTATATATTCACAGTGACAACAGACTTAAAATCACAGGAAATATTTAAAACAAGACTGAAGAAGGACAGGCTCAAACGGATAAAGAAAAACAATATCTAACTAAACTAAGCTTCACTATATTCCTGACAATCTAAAAGAATCACTATTCCCTATTTACTTAATACAGCAAGGGAGATGATGTTGTGAATGGTCCTTCTTGTTGTCAGACCTAAGACAAAATACAGAATGCTCTGTCTCACTAAGGGACTTCTCAAAATAATATCCAAAATATTAGTTCTGCAAAATTACATCACTTCTGGTCATCTGACTTTTAGTCCCCATGCAAATCCCCATAGCTGGAAGCTGGGAGGATTTCTCACCTACCTGTAAAAAATACATACACACAAATGCTTTTACTCACATCTGTGGCAGGTGCTGGAAGTCCTAAAACAATTTCATACCTCCAAGCTTCCATAGTAGTTCACCCAAAGACAATGCAGAAAGCTTTCTAGTACAGACTGTCTCCAGCTGCAATGAAACCTGTGAGATAGCATCTTTACGGCCTAGCTAGTAAAGTGATTCAATTTCAGATATATTTTAAAGTTTGCTGGACTGAGGTTAACCTCCTGTCTGCCAGTTTCCTGTATTAAAACATATACATTTAAACAGTTACAACAGTGCATGTACATTTCTGTTCTCTCCAGTAGGGCACACTGTGGATGCATTTCAGACACAAGCACTTTACAAATATCTTTTCAACAAAAACATCTGTACAAATCGGTCTGATATACAAGACGTACATTTCTAATAGAGTTGTAACACAAGCATCTTGTATAAATCAGTTTATTTATAAATAACATGCTTGCCTTTCCGCTTATCCCGGTTAGGGGTCGCCACAGCTGAACTCCGGTCCGCTAACGTTTGGTAGTGGATTTTTACGTGCAGAGTTACCAGCTCTGACGCACAACCTTCAACAAAGGCACTTATTTAATTTACAAAATTGCAGTGCAGTCACCAGCAGTAGTGCTACTTTCTAGAACTGTGGAGATACTCCAATATCCCAGCCAGTGCCAGACTTACTTTTGCATAAACACATTCAGATACCAAAAAGGTTACATTATTTACTTGTTTACCAGTTAAACCCACAAGATGCAAATACCTCTTTGCTAGGGGCAATGTGAGAATCCTACCTAGGTAACTAACTTGCTCAGTCATACAGTAGGTAAGTAGAGACTGAAAATCAAACCAGAACTGAAAGATAAAGTGCTCATTAACAACTCAGTTTTATTTTTTTTTTGTACTAAACAGTGTAAAATGACAGCAAAATCTGTATATTGCTACTCAACTGGATGGGAGAGATGTTGGGTGCACATCTGCAACATGACACTAGAGCACTCAAGAGCAACTACAGCATAATGAAGGTCAAGTTGGAAAAGGAAGGAACACCTGGTCTCTGAATGGGAGGAGGATGCTGAGTAGGTGTCAGTGTTATACTTGGATAAGACTAGCAGAGAGTGCTGCTCAACACAATCTCTTAAACCAACACCACTAACACATCCTGCATTCATATGTCGGAGTACAATTCCCACAAAAATGTAACAGTTGTCTGAGTTGATGGAATAACACAGGAGCTAAAATAGCATCCCCGTAGATAAACAGGGTCACTGTAACAGAATGTAAAAGTCAAGAAATTGCCTTCTTAGAAATCACAACCTCAACTAACAAATAAAACCAACTGTTTCTCAACCGGGGAAATGATACAAAGAAGCAGCTGTATGTATGTATGCCTGGAAAGAGTAGCTGTGGAAGGCAGTAGATGAAGTAATTAATATGTTAGTAGTGAGACTAGGCTCAGGTCTTTTGTAGTTCTGGGGCAGCAGCTCTTCCGAGATAACCTTAGGAAACAAAGTGCAAAACAACTTCACAATAAAATAAATAAACCTAGGGAAATGTGATGGTAAACCCAACTGTACCTCAGCATCAGGAACAGCAAAGATGTATCAGCCACGTGCCATCCAGAACGCTGGTGATGAAGCAACATGCATTTTTTTTTTTTTTTTGCACTTCTTACTTCATAGCTCTATGAAAGCCCTGTAAAGTGTACATACTGTGACATGTTCTCATCTATGCTGTGAAGTCTATCACAAGTTGCCTGCTGAATAAAGGCTCATAGGTGCTTTTCTAGGAAACTAACACACTTCTTAGGAAGACTAATTTTATGAATCTTCAACTCTCCCCTTGTAAGCACACTCAGACCTTTGATCTGGCAATAACCAGCCCACTCGTTACTTTTTGTTCAGACTTTTTTTTCTTAAGTTACTGTTAATATGTTATATACAAGGAGATTCTCTGATGATTACAGAGAAATGTAACTTGTCCACAAATTAAAATAATGAAGTCTAAAAAAAATAATTAACATTTTTGCATTTAATTTCACAGTTAAGATCTTACTGCCACTATGATGTCCTGTGAAACTTTCAGTTCTGCTGCTGCCACCACTATAAATACATCGTATATATTGCAGGATGTGTGATTGACAAGAAATGGCCAAAAAAAGGACTACAAAGAGAACATTTGCTCTTAAAGGACCACTATGGGCAAACAATGAAAAAACATATATTTTTTATCTTGCCATGATTTACTGCACCTCCTAAAGCTACCTGCAGCAAAATAAGTACTCATTTCTTTTTTTTTTTTTTTTTTTACTCTTGTCTACCCTCATGGGTGCAGACATCATGATTCCTTTGGAAAGCTAAAACTGTCTCAATGCACAGATTGTGAGAACAAATAGCCCTACCATTTGTTGTCAGGCAAGACTTCCATTGACTTAGAATGGACCACCTGAAAAAAATTTCAAAGTTTGAGAGTCTGCAGCTCATGTGTCATTGACTGGTATGTGCCGAGTTTTACAAATGTTGTTCCTATTGATGTACTACACATTCTCTGAAAGAAACTTGCAAAAGTGTCAACAAATTACGGAGCGTCAACACCCTAGCCCAAAGGTTCCTAGAATTTATAAACTCAAATGCTATGGAACAACTTGTTACCACTCCCACAAGAGGGGAAAACATACTGGACCTGATCATCACCAACATGGGGACTCTATGCTCCAGACCAGAAGTGTATCCCTCACTGGTAAGATCAGACTATAAACTAATCTCACTGGATATACACATCCCCACCACACCCCCTGCCCAGAAAAACACAGTGAAAAACTTCTCTAAAGCAAATTTCACACTCCTCAAAACCGAGGTGGAATCCTTCAAAGCCCCTGGGCCTGTGGAAAATATGTCCCAGACCGCAGAATCCTTTATAAACGCATTCTATGAATACCTTCAGGAATGCATGGATCATGCGATCCCAAATAAAACCAAGACCCAATCCTCCAAAGGCAGACGTCCTGTCTGGTGGACCCCAGCCATAAACAAACTATACAATAGAAGGAGGAAGCTGCTAAATGATAGAGCAAAATTCCAAAAAGGGAAGGCATCACTGATCAGTATTAGCAAAAAACTACGGGCACTCATAAAATTGTCTAAGGCCAGCTTCGAGAGAAAAATTGCACAGGACACTAAGGATAATCACAAGGCTTTCTTTAGTTATGTTAGGAACCTGGGTGGTAATTTCCAGATATGCTCAGAATTAGTCCAAAATGACAAAAAATACACTGAACCCCCAGACATTGCCAACATCCTAGCTGACAGGTTCAGCGCAAACTTCTCCCCCCCCTCCCCACCAAAAGGGCAAATATCTATCCCAGCAGAGTGCTGCCCCCCTGACATCTCAGATGCTCAGGTAAGAGCCGCCCTCTCCAAAGCAAAAAACACATCAATGGGGCCAGACGATGTCCCAGGCTGCGTCCTACATGAACTCCAAGAAGAGCTAAACCCAAACATAAAACTACTGTTCAATCTCAGCCTTACTACAGAATATGTGCCCAAAGAGTGGCGTACAGCAACAGTGGTCCCTCTCCATAAAGGTGGTGCCTCAACGGATCCTGGAAACTATCGCCCCATAAGCCTGCCTGACTAGCTTGGTCTGCAAAGCTATGGAAAGGATAATCATGGACCTCATAAATAAAGATATTGGGGACCTACAGACACTGGATCCTACCCAGTTCGGCTTTGTTAAGGGCAGATCCTGCCTCTTAAACCTGGTTGATTTCTTTAAAACAGTCACCAAGGCCATTGACGAGGGGAAGGTAGTCCACACAGCCTACCTGGACCTCGCAAAAGCCTTCGATACAATACCCTAACTCGGGCATTATAGATAAGCTCACCAGCTTAAATATAAACCCCTATGTCACTAGATGGATTGCAAACTGGCTCAAGGACAGAACCCACATGGTTAGAATTGCTGGAGCCATGTCAGACTTCAAACCAGTTACAAGTGGTTTCCCACAAGGCTCAGTCCTGGGACCTCTCTTGTTCGGTATATATTTCTCAGAGGTACAGGCCAACACGGAGGGACTGTGGCTGACCAAGTTTGCAGATGACTGCAAACTGGGCGCCATAATCAACTCTCCAGCCGACACAAGCATCCTCCAAAAGGGCCTCATAAAAACAGACAACTGGTGCCAGAGCCATGGCCTCAAGCTAAACCCAAAAAGTGTATAGTCATCCCCTTTGGCAAAAACAAAGTGCCCACAAATTACCACATAGGTGGTAATCCATTAAGTACAGAAGTAATTAGGGACCTGGGGACCCAAGTTGATAGCAATCTCTCATTTGACAACCACGTGGCCAAAGTGGTTAGAAAAACATTTTATATAGCCCACCTACTCATGAAGGGATTCACATCTAGATCAGGGGAGGTCATCGTGCCTCTTTTACTCATCCCTCATCAGGCCCATAATTGAGTACAATGCTCCTTTTGGGATGTACCTTACCAGACACCTGCAGCAACTGGAAAGACCCCAAAAGTACCTCACCAAGCGGATCAAAGGGCGAAACAGATGCCATATGCTGCCCGGTTAAAGAAACTCCAGCTCTACTCAGTGGCATACTGCCTGTTCAGTGGCGATCTGTGCCTGACGTATATAAAGCCATGTCCAACCCGGAATTAATGGACATGCTGCACCTAAGAAAATCCAAATCCCATCGAGCTACGCGCTCGAGAGACTTGAACCTCAGCAATGAAATAAATAGGACATGCTGGAGGGACAGATTCATAACCCAGAGGCTCCCTTCACTCTGGAATAAAATCCCAGTCCAGGTTAGGCAGAGTCCCTCATTGACTCTCTTCAAGAGGAATCTTGATGAGTGGATGGGAGATCGTAGGTTTACCCCGGGTATCACT
>NC_056741.1:445848462-445953462 GCF_019279795.1 Protopterus annectens | reverse complement strand
CCTACACAAATGCACTCTATAAGCAGTTACATGAGTGCATGGATTCATGTTATCCCAAACAGAACCAATAAGCTATCCTCCAAAAAAAAGAAGCCAATCTGGTGGTCCCCTGCCATAAACAAACTGAACAGAAGAAGGAAGAAACTGTTGCAAAGGAGAGTAAAATCCCATGAGTGGTGGAGCTCCCTGGTCAGCCTCAGTAAGAAGCTGAGATCCCTTATAAGAACCTCCGAAGCTAGCTATGAAAATAAAATCTCAACTGATTCTAAGGACAGCCACAAAGCATTCTATAGCTATATCAAGAATCTCAATGGCAGCACCCAGATCTGTTCTGAGTTACAGCACAACGGCATGAAAATTACAGAACCAACTGATATTGCCAACATCCTGGCAGATAGGTTAAGTGCTAACTTTACCACTCTCTCACACCCTAAAGGGCCCATATCTGTACAGGAAGAATGCAGAGTCCACGTAATCACAACTACACAGGTAATACTGCACTCGCTAAAGCCAAAAACACAGCATCTATAGGACTGGACAATATCCCAGGCTGCGTTTTACATAAACTTCAGAACCAACTGGCTCTCCACCTAAGCACCATGTTCAATCATAGCCTCACATAAGGCTTTGTGCCCACTGAATGGCGCACAGCAACAGTTATCCCACTCCACAAAGGGGGAGCCACCACTGATCCCGGGAACTATCGCCCTATTAGCCTGACGAGCCTGGTCTGCAAGGGCATGGAATGTATCATCATGGAACTCAGACATTGGTAACCTCCAAATTCTGGACCCCACCCAGTTCGGATTTGTTAAAGGCAGATCATGCATCCTGAACCTAATAGACTTCTTTGAGGCAGTTGCCAAAGCCGTATAGGAGGCTAAGGTGGTTCACACTGCCTATCTTGACCTCGCCTAGGCTTTTGACACCATCCCCCATTCTGGAATTATAGCTAAACTCACTAAACTAGGTATAAATCCCTACGTCAGAAGATGGGTTGCCAACTGCCTCACTGACAGAACCCACACTGTAAATGTTGCAGACTCCAAATCTGACATCAAACCAGTGACAAGTGGAGTACCACAGGGTTCAGTCCTGAGACCTCTCCTGTTTGGTATCTACTTCTCTGAAGTACAGGCTAACACAGAAGGCCTCTGGCTAACGAAGTTCGCAGATAACTGCAAACTAGGAGCCATAGCTGAGTCCCCAAATGATGTGGACATCTTACAGAAGGGCCTCATTGATACAAATGCCTGGTGTCAGAGCCATGGCCTCAAGCTCAATGCCAAAAAGTGCATTGTCATCCCCTTTGGTAAAAACTCTGTACCCATGAACTACCACATAGGCAGCAGTCTACTCAACACCGAATGTGTGATAAGAGACCTTGGGACCCAGGTGGACAGTAGTCTCTCCTTTGATAATCACATCGCCACAGTAGTCAGGAAGTCCTTCTATGTGGCACACCTCATCACAAAAGGGTTCTCATCCAGGAAAAAAGGCTGCTCGACACTCATTGGACCCACTATAGAGTACAATCCCTTTTTGGAATACACCTCTCAAGACATCTGCAGCAGCTGGAAAGACCACAGAAGTACCTCGCAAAGAGGATTACTGGCCTCAAACAGATGCCCTACACTGACCATCTCAAAAAATTCCAGCTTTACTCCGTAGCATATCAGCTACTCTGAGGTGATTTCTGCCTAACATATAAAGCTATGTCAAACCCAGAACTGTTGGACATGCTAAACCTAAAGAAATCCCAATCCCTCCGAGCTACACGCTCTAGGGACCTAAACCTTGTCAACACAATAAACAGGACATGCTGGAGGGATAGATTCCTGTCCCAGAGACTTCCAATACTCTGGAACAAGCTACCCCTCTATGTCAAGCAAAGTTCCTCATTAGCACTCTTCAAGAAAAATATTTTAATGGATGGGAAATAGGAAATATACCCCGGGAATCACTTCTGTGGCTATGCTTGACAGGGGCACAGGAAAATAACTTTGAGTGGCATAAGCCAGGGAACCTTGTTGGCTAGGCTTACTTAGGCCCTTGGGCCGATAGCCTAGTACCTACCTATGAACCTATTAGACTAAATACAATATTATGTAGCATTGAAATGTGCTGACATTATAAGGGTGACAGTTCATTATTTACTCATAAAGCAAATGTCAGAGTGGAAAAGTTCAAATAGTAGATAAAGACGAGGATGAGAAGAGAAGAAAGAGTGAGAAAAAGTATTTGTTAGAAGTAATAATTGGGGTACATATGGGAGGCAAGAGAAAAAATGAGTAAAAGTAACATTACAAGTAAGAGAAACGAAACCAAGGAAAAGAAGAAACATGGAAATCAAGATTTACGGCTGCAGACTGTCAAGTGGATTGGTAGCAGGTGTCATAAAACTGGGTTTGGAGAAAAGTTTGGTGACTTTGAACAAACAGATTTGACCGCATTAACCGTGTATCAGTGAGTGTGCGTGTGTGGTGTAAAAGAACTATAAAGCAGATCTGCACCGATACCTGCTTGGCTGCCCTGCTGAGGGGGACACTTGTGCAAGTGCAGTGGACTGGCTCCAGTAGACAGGGATGGCAGCATACCTCTCAACATCATAGAACAAGAAATCTGGACAAGGCCATAAACAATGGGGGACAAAGGCCCAAAAATTGGGACAATTTATAAATATTGCACTTACAAACTTAGAAAGTTGATAAACAGGTTTTGCATTAGAGTGCATTTTCTTAAGGATATGAAGTCTGAAAATCAAATGCCTGTCAACTTTTTGACTTCAGTGTTCAATTATTTGCTAGTGATTTGACAGAAAACTGCACTTTTATGAAAAACAGACAAAATATCTGGACTTTCTGCAAAAATCTGTACTGTTGAGAGATATGGATGGGAGCCCTGAACCAACAACCATCAATCATTTTCATTTGGTTGCCAAAGCCATTACAGCAGTGTTTTGCAGAGAGGTGGGAAAAGCCTTAAATTTGACTGGTATGTTGTGTGGGTGTGGGTAGCTGTGTTTGTGGAAGGTGGAGGTGTGCCTTTGTAAGTGTGGTGCGAATGTTATGGATTATGAAATGGAGAGATTAAGAGTGAAATTGTGCTCAGTGAAGTCCCTACAAATTTCATCATTGCTTGATTCAGACATACACATTCCCGTGTTTATCAGTACTATGTTTGAGTGCATTGTTTTGGTGTGTGGTATCACTGCTACAGCTGCTGCTACTCTTTCAATACAAGTATCTGCTTTGGACGTTTTCTCCAGGAGTCTGTTGCTGAGAGGATGAGAGGCATGCTACAGGTTATACAACTAAAACAAACTAGATAAAGCAATAGTAAGAGAAAGTACTAGGTCACATCAGAGGCTTGGAAGGTCATTGTTAAGAAACTGAGAACTTGTAAAATGCATCATTAAATACCACAAGTTCAGGTTATACTATAAGAGAATAACTATGCAAAGATAACCATGTCAGTAGCCAAAATGCATTACAAGTTGATTATTTTACTGTGCACATTTTAAAAAATGGACAGACTGGGAAATGCTATTCAGAAGTGAAGAGACATACAAGGGAACAGATTTAGTGGCACACCAGGCTGTGATTTTTTTATGTCTATTGTCATGCAAAGCTGACAAAATAGTTGAATCTAGCAAAGCTGGAAATGTGAGACTGTAGCCCACTGAAGGAGAGGAGATGGAAAGAGTAACCTGGCCAGGAACTGAAACTTGCAAAATTGCTCCTTGTGAAAAGTCTTTTATCTCAGTAATTTGCTGACACTTTTGCAAGTTTATTTCAGAGAATGTGTAGTACATCAATAGGAACAACTTTTGTAAAACTCAGCACATACCAGTCAATGACACATGACCTGCAGACTCTCAAACGCGGCAGTTTCTTCAGGTGTTCCATTCTAAGTGAATGGAAAGTCTAGTCTGACAACAAATGGTAGGGCTATTTGTTCTCAGTCTGTGCATTATGGGAGAGATTTAGCTTTCCTAAGGAATCACGATGTCTGCCCCCATGAGGGCAGACAACAGTAAAAACAAAATAAAATTAGGAATGAGCACTTATTTTGCTGCAGGCAGCTTTGGGAGGTGTAGTAAATCATGGCAAGATAAAAAATATATGTTTTCTTCATCATTTGCCCGTAGTGGTCCTTTAAGTACTACTACTTTAAATCTGAAATATTAACAGCAGGTACTGTCTATCCCTTATCTATCCATTCCCTAGCTCACTTCAAGTTACTACAGACACTGACCTGTATATGATACCAGGTATACCTTTCCCCATCACCACCTTAATCAAGAGAGAAGTTGTGCCACAGACACTTAATACTATAGCTCCACACATCAAGTCTATGAGATTCGCCATGCCAATGAATTAAATGTACGGTGTACATTTAATTTCAATCCTTTCCACCTACAGCCTTGTAGTAGGAAAGGGAAAAAAATTTGCATCGGATTCTAAACTGAAACACAAACACCAAGTAAACAGCTTCTAAAGAAAATTGTCTTTATAAGACAAGAGGCACAGCATACAAACAGTGGAGCCTCAGAAAATAATTTCACTGAATAAATAAATTGGCCAGTGACAAACTCAGGAAATGTGGTAAACCTGAATCATAAATCCTGATTCCTTGGACTGTGGGCAAGAGCTCTACAGCTCATTCTTTCTTAGAAGCCACACTAGTCCATCGATTCCCATTAAGTGAGAATCCGGTATTAGGGTTGAAGCAAAATAATACTCCTGATAAGATCCCTACTTAAACTCTCCCAGTAAGTGGCCTGTGGATTCAGAATGATTACCTTTCAACCTCTGCCCAAGAACAAGAAATCTAGACAAAGCCTAAAATAATGGGTGGCCAAAGGCCCTCAAAATAGGGACAGATTCGGAATACTGCTTGTATAAACTTAGAAAGTTTCTAGAATAAAAGGATTTGTGTTGGCATGCATTTCCTAAAGGATATAAAGTCAGAAACTCAAATCTATTATTTAGAGACTTCAGTCCTTAGTGATTTGTCAGAACACCACAAACTTTATGAAGAAAAGACCAAAAATATGACAAATCTGGCCAGCTGAGAGGTATGCTCACAATTGCTGCCTGGCTGGGAAGAGGCACGCATGCATGTCTAACTTTCTAGCTCACTGGTGCTACTGTCAATTCTGCAGTATGAGCCTGCTCAGCCTCTTTCTATCCATCAGTAGATCACTAATGTGACAGGCCTACCAGTCTTCTTACGACCAAGATATCTGAGCTGACACTGGCCACTGAAACTAATATTCTCACACTGGGTCCCTTTAGCATCTCTTCTGCTAGCTGAACATGGGTTGTCTGGGCTGCAGTTAAAGTTTCAACTCTCTGCATCATCGGACTAGACCCATGTAAATGTTACAACTTTTTTTCAGTCTGCAAATCTGCATGTGAGATAGGAACACCAGGTTAATAGGTAACTATTAGGCTAGCTGCCTTGTAACCCACTAAGCCTAGCCAATTTTCTTTCCAAGGGGAGAATCAAACCCTGTGTCTTGTATCTGCGACGTAAACACTTTAACCTGTATGCCAACCACTCCCTTTAACTCAGTTGGATGATGTATGTTAACCTAGAAAGTCTTTTGTTCTCAATCTACACTGTAAAAAATATATATTTTTTAATGTTTTTCCATACATCCAACTGAAATGTGCATTCTAGACGGTTAAAAAAAAGGCTGAAGCACAGATGACACACCCAGAAAAATGAAAAACTTTGGCAAAATAAAGATGTATACACAGAAATTTACAAATTTTCCATTATTATGGCTTATGGAAAATATGGAACTGTAACAAAAACACGGACATGTTGTTAGAAAAATATGTATTAATATGTGTATGCTTAATGCCAAATTAATAATCAAGTGTTTTTAATATGCTTTTCATTCTATTTCTCATGCACTGTTATTTATATAAATTGAGTTTCATATGAGACTGAATATATGCTTTACTAAAACTGCAGCATGCTTACTGAAACTTGCAAGTTGCCCTCTAACCTAGTAACTGCTAGCACAGCAATATTCTTGTTTATGCCTTGTGGAAATGCACTTGAGAAGCAAGTGTTTATCTGCTAGGTCAGAAACATATGAATAGACAATATACCATTTTATAAATGTAATGATTCTAGACAAACAGCCTTGTTCAGAGGATGGGAACCTCTGCAGCTGCAGTAGTTTAGAGATAAGGTAGACAAAGGATTATTAGAGAAATGAACTGCTAGCATTGTGTTTGATTTAGCTATAGTATCTTGAATGTAACATAACAAGTATCTAACTGAAAGTAACCAAGGCCATGTTATTTTCCTCAGGAAGTTTCACATAAAAATTGTTTAAATCAGCAGAAAATCATGGGAAAGATGGTCAGCAGATGATGACCAAAAGGTGGTAATCCGTTACGTCAGCATGGTAGGACAGGATTAATTTGATAACCTATAAAAATGAATGCATTTCCTGTTTCTGGTTAGACAAACTCTGTATTAGCACGTTTTTGTCTCCTTGCTGCAAGATTAAAGTGCTTTAACCTGAACCTACAGTGTTTTGATCATTTTTAATGTATATTTTTCCTTTGACAGATTGGTCCTTCGGTCCGGAATATGTATCTCTCGCTCTGGACCTAGGTCAGAATTGGGCCCGGTGGCATGCATCCGTACGGAGAAGAGGCCAAATCGGCTCTTCTGTTTTGAAAGACCTCCGACTGAATTGTCGTTCGAAAGAGGCCAGCCACTGTTTCTGATCTGGGATTGGAGGACGAGTCAACGATCCGGTGGATCAACTCACGGAGGGTCAGGTAAGGAGGAATTACCTTATTTCTGTTTCAAGATCAGGGACTAGTTACAGAACTGTTTTTTTTTTGTCAGGTAAATTTGCCTATGCAAATTAGGGACAGAAAAGGGGGGTTACTATTTTTTGTCATAGATCAGGGAAACAGAATAGGTAGACAGTTAATCTAGATAAACTGTGAAAAAGGTGTAGACTTGTGGTACCACGTGATACAAATGGTTACGTAACAATTTACAGCTTAGCTAAGACACCAATGGGAAATCAGTGCACAAAAAGTTCCCGGGACACGCCCCTAACTGAAGACGCGAAGTATATGCAATTACAGCGTGCCAATAATATTTAATATTATACCAAATGGGTCGATAACTACAAATTCGATGGTAATTTAGATAAACTTGCACTTATGAAACTTGTAAAACAGTTAAAAATAGATACGAAAGGTCAATTAAAAAAGCAGAGCCAATTAGGAGTCCCTCAGGCACACAGGTGGCTTGAGGAAGCAAATCGTAGGGAGCAAAGAATTAAAAATTCAAAAACAATGTTTTTAGACAAAGAAGACAATCATTTAGTGATAGCAACGGCCCCTCTTTCGCCCCCTCCACTTCCGTTATCAGAATATGAAGCAAGTGGACGAGCTGATCCACCTCCGCTATTACCCAGCTGTCCCTGCAAAAGCACAACCATTTGTCAGGGATCCCATCAAGACCAGGTCTTGAACACACGACTTGAGGAGGGAGATTGAATTAAATGAATTAAATAGAAGATCACAGGCTACGAGTGAAGAGGAGATATGTCCGCTCATAGAAGTACCGAATCCTCAGGCAGGACAAGATCCGACTTTAGTTTATAGACCGTGGACACCGGAAGATATCCGGAAAGCCACAGAAGGTATTCCCCACCCAAAAGTGAATTTTAGAAAATTTTTAGAAGACTTACAGGGTATGAGATTAAGTTACCATTTGAATGGAGAGGAAGTAGAAAAAGTAGTTAGACAAATTGTGGGTCCAGATTGGCACATGATTAGAGGCAACTGGAATCCTCGTGACGCACAACTTAGACCACTCCCACATACTGATGCAGAACTGGATGGCAGAGTAAAAAGTCTAACAGACTGAATCTCTGAAAAGTGGAAGCCTAGGGCTGATTGGACTTGCATTAATCAATGCATTCAACAGGAAGGTGAAACAGTTGATAGATATTATGCTAGACTGTTAGAGTATTTTAATAATCACTGCGGAATGCAAATACCAGAAAACCAGACAAGATTCTTCATATGAACAACAGTTAAAGAACGCATTCTTGAAGGGTAGTATAACTCCCATTAGTAGCTTTATTACGAAGCGTATGGTAGATCATCGAACAAGTAGATTACAGCCATTACTTGAATATGCTAGACATGCAGAAAGACATTTTAATAGTAAAAAGAAAAAGAAAATCCAAGTATTTTCAGCAGAAAATGGATGAGAAGTATTTGTAGTACAAACTGGGAAAAAGGGTAAGAAAAATACCCAGGGAAATAAACAATCTGACAAACGATCAGAAGATTTCGAGGAAAAAAAGAAAAAGGGTGAGTGTTTTAAGTGTGGGGAAAAAAGGACATTTAGCAAGGGATTGCAGGCTAAACAAGAAAGCGACTACAGAAAATAAGGAGGATGAGGAATGACTATATGATAGTCCGGAATCATTAGATGAGAGTGAGCAGGGAAAGGTAAATGTAAATGTGATAGCAGGAGAAGAGGATGTGACAAGGAGTAGAGGATGTATATGAATACACAGACGTAGAAGAAAATGAAACTTTAGACCTAGCTCTTTTGAGCTTAGAACTTTACTTAGCAGACACGAAACCGGAAGTGATACTTCTGGTGGAGGGGAGGGAAGTTAAATTTTTGTGCGACTCAGGGGCTTCACGCTCCCTGATACACCCTTCCAAACTATCGGAAGATACAGAATCACCAGATTATATACTAGTGAAAGCAGCTAATGGACAGCTGTATCGGGAGCAACTCTCCCATGACATTACAATAATAGACCTCGTTTCAGGGATGACTCAGAAAAGTAAAATTGTAGTTTCTGCAAAATGCCCAGTGAATCTTTTGGGTAGAGATTTGATGCAGATATTTGGCATAGCCGTAGTTCCAACCATGCAGGGTATGGAAGCACAGCGACAAATGGACACACTTGTAGTGCGACCGGATGGTGAAATATATTATTGGTATAGCCAGTACTTGGTTATGACTGGTCCAGAGGCAGTAACCGAAGAACTAATGAACGTAGCCATCAGCAAGTTCCCCTCCCTCGACATTGACAAACAGCATTTGTTGCATTGTACTCTATATTACTGTAATAGACCAGGACCTGATAAAGGTTATGAACAAGAATTGTTTCAAAACCATGCAAACAGGCTAGTATTGCGAAACTTGTACTGGGATGCAGAAGGGAACAGTGTAGCAAGCTGTTCATTGCCCCAGGAATTTTTAGCACTTTACAAATCTAATCGACTGCCCCATGTTAGTTTGACTAAGAATAAAACTTTAAAATGGGCAGACTTAGGTGAAAAAGTCACGAGGTGGGAAAAGCAGACAGAATTAGAGCTCCTGGAACAGGGAGTACAGAAACAGAAATTGAATTGGATCACACAGACACACCCAGCTGTACACTCACAGGCTAGTGAGGATAGCGGAGTATTACTCTTATTGGAAGAAGAGGAAAAAGCCTTGCGAGACATACCAGACATTCTCTGGTCAGCAGGGAAATCAGATGTAGGACTAATACAAACAGCAGGACCAGTTACCATAACGCCAAAGTCAGCTTTTACGCCCCAGAAAAGACAGTATCCCTTGAGAAAGGAAAGGATGCAGAGGTAGGAATCAAACCTATCATAGCAGCCTTACTTAAGGAAGGAGTCTTAATAGAATCTCCTGATTCACCATGTAACACACCTTTATTTCCTGTCAAGAAAGCAAACGGGGAATGGTGTATGGTCCAAGACTTACAAGCAGTGAACAATACAGTTATACCCAAGGCACCAACGGTGCCAGATCCACACACCTTACTGAATGATTTAAAGCCTGAACAGAAATATTTTTCAGTGGTAGACATAAGTAATGCATTTTTCTCGATACCGATACACCCTGACAGCCAATATTGGCTTGCATTTACATTTCTGGGAAAGCGGTACACATATACCAGATTACCACAGGGATATTGTGAAAGTCCAACAATATTTGCACAGGAAATGGCAAGCAACCTGGTGGGATTTATCCCACCGAAAGGTAGTCAGATTCTACCTTATGCAGATGACATTCTGCTGGCAGCCCCCACCCAGCAAGAATGCAAAGAAGACATGATAGCTTTGTTACAATTTTTAGCTACTCAAGGTCACAAAGTAAACAAAGACAAGTTACAGCTTTGGAGAAAACAAGTTAAATACTTAGGATATGTAATATCCAAAGAAGGTAGAATATTAGATTAAGACAGAAAAACAGTGATTTTATAAGCACCTAGACCAACTACCAAGGAGGAAATGATGTCCTTCCTAGGAACTACTAATTTTTTTCGGAGTTGGATACCAAACTATGCTTTGGAATCTGCTCCACTGGCTGATTTAATATTTAAAAAAACGATGGCTGCACAGGATTTATTACAATGGACACCTGAAGCAGAAGCAGCTTTCTGTAAGCTGAAACAATTGATAGCATCATCCTTAGTTTTAGGATTACCAAAACTATAACAAGCAGTTTATCCAAACTGTAGATTGCAAGCAAGGTTATATGACATCAGTATTGACACAGCAACATGGGGACAAACAACGCCCCATAGCTTATTATTCATCACAGTTAGATCCAGTGGCGCAGTCTTTGCCCCACTGTGTACAAGCAGCAGTTGCAGCTGCAATGGCAGTGCAGGCTTCAGCCTCAGTAGTATTATTCCATCCTCTCACATTGAGAGTGCCTCATGCAGTCGCAATTATTTTACTGCAAGAAAAAGTAGCATATCTTTCTCCAGCTAGGCATCTTTCCTGTATGACCATTCTGTTGAGTCAACCTCATATGACAATTGAACGATGCACAACTTTGAATCCGTCAACTTTGCTTCCGACTCCTGCAAATGGCAAACCGCACTGCTGCCTGCAGGAGATTGAGCAAAAGACATTACCTAGACAAGACCTTATGGATGTTCCCTTGGATGATGCCGAGGTGACATGCTATGTGGATGGCTCGTGCAGGAGGGGTCCTACAGGACAGAACCTAGTGGGGTATGCAGTCGTTTCTGATACTGAAACTTTAGAAGCAAGATCTTTACCACACAACTTATCTGCACAAGCAGCAGAATTGATTGCCTTAACAAGGGCATGTACCTTAGCAAAAGGTAAGAAAGTGAACATTTATACTGACAGTCAGTATGCTTTTTCTACTGTACATGTTTTTGCGCAACAGTGGAAAAATAGAGGAATAATAACATCTACTGGTAAACCGATTAATCATGCTCAACTTATTTTAGACTTGTTAGGTTCAATTCAGTTACCTAAAAATGTAGCTATCTGCAAATGCGTAGCTCACACAAAACAGGATAGAATTTCAAAAGGTAATGCACGGGCTGATACAGCTGCAAAGCAGGCAGCCTCAGCCACAAAAACTTTTCTTTTGAGTGAGGAATTACAACCCTCAGAGACTTTAGATTTAGAAATGTTAAAAACAGTGCAGACACTTACTACAAATATTGAGAAACTAAAGTGGATAAAAAGAGGAGCAATCCTCGAAAAGGACCGTACATCTCCAAGGAAAAGAAACCGATTTTGCCATATAATTTGTTTAGATATGCAACGTTGTTGAGCCATGGGCAGAGCCATGTCTCAACAGGGGGGATGGTACAGTTAGTGAATAGAGTGTTTGCAACCTATGGGTTTACAAACTATACAAAAAATTTTTGTGCAGCATGCCATGTTTGTAACAAGCATCATGCAC
This sequence comes from Protopterus annectens, assembly GCF_019279795.1. Lineage (NCBI taxonomy): Eukaryota > Metazoa > Chordata > Ceratodontiformes > Protopteridae > Protopterus > Protopterus annectens. Next base: position 445,941,693 of record NC_056741.1, on the reverse strand, counting down.
AAGGGGCATTGAAGCCTAAGCGAGGGAATTTTCCTACACCACCATATCCGTTCCATATTATCTACATGGACTTCATAGAATTGAATAAATGCGAGAATAAGAAATATTGCCTTGTCATTATAGACATGTTTTCCAAATGGGTAGAAGCATTTCCAACTAAAAATCCAGATGCAGCTACAGTTGGAAAGGTCCTTGTTAAGAAATTATACCCAGATTTGGTACACCGGAAAAGATTTATAGTGATAACGGGACACATTTCGTGAACCAAACAATCCAACAACTTCGTCGTTATTTTGGAATATCATTAAAGAACCACTGCGTGTATCACCCTCAATCTGCAGGGCTAGTACGGAGGCATAATGGGGTACTGAAAAATAAACTTAGAATATTGATAGAAGAGACGCAGAAAAATTGGGTGCACTGTTGAGTATGAGAACTGTTCCAAATGTAAAGGGATTAACTCCTTTTGAAACTTTGTTTGAGAGGGCATTATTATACACCTCAGTGGAAACCTCTCATGTCTACAGAGCAGGAGGTTGACAGTTAACTTGCAGGATATATTAGGAGATTTTTGAATAACAAACTTTTGCAGTTAAATTCTGTTTAGCAATCGAAATCGGAAGCACCAGTAGCCCCAGGCACCTAGGTTTGGGTGAAGATTACGAAACGGAAGAATTGGAGCTCTCCGAAGTGGGAAGGTCCGTACCAGGTACTGCTGTCAACACCCACTGCAGTCAAAATCGCGGCGGGAGCTTCCTGGATTCATCTGATGCACTGTAAACTGGTTAAAAACTTTGAACTGGACAAAAACTTTGTTATTGTTGCACAACAAGAACAAAATGGCCAGATACAGAGTGAATAGAGACACTAAGCAACTTCAAAAAACTTGCATGATTGTTTTTACTGCAATATTGATCACACTGTTCTTTTTGCTGTGGCCGTACCTTTTTCCTGCCACAAAGGTTGAACTGATTAGACGTAATGAACCAAACAGACTGACATCCGAACTTCAACACTTATCAGGCATTTACACGTGTATACGCAGAGACTTTCAATGTTTCGAACTGCTGGGTCTGTACGGCCATACCAACAGCATACAGGGGTTTGTTAATGACTGCTATTCCCCTTGGGGTCAATGAGACCTGGGAAAATCTGTTTTTTGACACAGTCGCTATTAAAGCACAAGATAAGGTAGCACTATTTGCCTGTGACACAAAAAGGAATTGTATGTTTTTATAAAAATGACTCCATCCAAGTTGGATGGAGTAAATGCAATGTTACTGTACAGTACAAATGTTATAGAAAACCAAATGATTTGAGTGGATCTTGTAGTACAGATTATGACTCATTTTTGAAATCTATGCATAAAACTCTTGATCAGGTACAGCACAATCCTGTACTTTTCAAACAGTTATCAGTGATAGATAGGAAAATGTTTCATGCAGGGCAGTCATTTCGTAACAAAGTAATGACAAAGGTAGAGGACTGTTATTTTGTATGTGGAAAAAAGGCATATAAATGGTTACCTGAGACTTGGTCTGGCAGTTGTTTTTTGGGATACCTGGTTCCGGCCATCCGACACACTGCAGTTTTGCCTCAGGGGAGTATTCAAAATACTCGAGACGTAACCAAAAAGACTGTTAAGAAACCTGAGAATCCAGTGGGACGAATCGAAGCGGGGTGGAAAGACCATCGTAATGTGGGAACCAAACTTGTGCACATGGACTTGAGTGATGCTGTTATATCCTGGGCAGGTATATCACCCATGTATGGCGGAGTCAAATCAATATGGGAACTGCAAAAACTGTCCAAACTTCTTGAAATAATGAGTAATGCAACTTTTTCTGCCCTTTAACTGATAACTGATGAACTGAATGCTATGAGAACTGTAGTGCTTCAAAACCGAATGGCTCTTGACTTCACCCTAGCGGCGAGAGGCGGAACTTGCGCTTTAATCAAAGAAGAGTGCTGTGAGTTCATTCCCGACCATCAGCATGAGATCAACGACCATCTCGAGGTGATTCAGCAAGTGTCGGCCATGACCAAACCAGGCCCAAACCCTCTGACAGAGTTTTTTCAGAATGCCTTTGGGGGGTGGGGCTCCATCTTTATGAACATATTGATTGCTATTGGGGTAGGTTTACTCCTAATAGGAGTTTGTATTTGTTGCGGAATCCCCTGCATGAAGAAATTAATTAAGGAATTCATAGATGTATCCGTATCTGAGACTATGTATCAAAGTACTGAATTTGAAGAGCTGCTAGAATGCGAGACACTTTCATAAAAGTTTAAACTTAATGACTTTCTTAACTGCAAATCCTAAATGGAAGAGGTTAGGAAAAGTAGCAAGCTGTTTATCCTTTTTTGAAAATAGAATACAAAGTATTAACAGGAGGGAGATGTTAGAAAAATATGTATTAATATGTGTATGCTTAATGCCAAATTAATAATCAAGTGTTTCTAATATGCTTTTCATTCTATTTCTCATGCACTGTGATTTATATAAATTGAGTTTCATATGAGACTGAATATATGCTTTACTAAAACTGCAGCATGCTTACTGAAACTTGCAAGTTGCCCTCTGACCTAGTAACTGCTAGCACAGCAATATTCTTGTTTATGCCTTGTGGAAATGTACTTGAGAAGCAGGTGTTTATCTGCTAGGTCAGAAACATATGAATAGACAATATACCATTTTATAAATGTAATGATTCTAGACAAACAGCCTTGTTCAGAGGATGGGAACCTCTGCAGCTGCAGTAGTTTAGAGATAAGGTAGACAAAGGATCATTAGAGAAATGAACTGCTAGCATTGTGTTTGATTTAGCTATAGTATCTTGAATGTAACATAACAAGTATCTAACTGAAAGTAACCAAGGCCATGTTGTTTTCCTCAGGAAGTTTCACATAAAAATTGTTTAAATCAGCAGAAAATCATGGGAAAGATGGTCAGCAGATGATGACCAAAAGGTGGTAATCCGTTACGTCAGCATGGTAGGACAGGATTAATTTGATAACCTATAAAAATGAATGCATTTCCTGTTTCTGGTTAGACAAACTCTGTATTAGCACGTTTTTGTCTCCTTGCTGCAAGATTTAAGTGCCTTAACCTGAACCTACCGTGTTTTGATCATTTTTAAAGTATATTTTTCCTTTGACACATGTTTTAATATAGTGCCCAAAGAATGCATAAAGATCTTTAATAATGTGTTCAAGCTACCAAGTTAGATTTCACTAGATATGGTTACATACTTCTATCCTATTACTAACTTTCATCAGCATATCATAATGCTGCAAGCAGAAATGAACTAGCATTTTTAAACATTTGGCTGAATAAGCAACAGACACTGTGTTTTTTTCTATACTCTATTTTTGCCTCCAGGACTGATATCAATGCTCCCCAATGTCTTTTGAGTCCATTTATACAGCAGTGAGAGTAAACTATAAGGGGCCATCATCAAACCAGTGATGGAGGTGACTTGTCCATTTGTCAACATCCTGATAAGAAGGGCATTTCTGTTAGGCTCCATCTCTGCCCATATTTGTTGACGTGAGCAAAACTGTCACGACATGGCATTCTATGCTCTCTGCTTAACTGTATACATTTCTACCCAAAAGCTAAAAGGGCTACTGTTATAAACTTGAGTGACACACCCACCCAGTCTTGGCCATTTGGGTGCTGGTGATCACATGAACAAAACCATCACCCTACACCTCTAAATGAGTGAGCTAGCACCAGTTGCTCACTACCACCCTCCCCCACCTGTCCAGCAGTGAACTGATAGCAAGCAAAACTCTCTGGCTGTCTAGGATGTAGTCATACTTCTACTCCATAAAACCAGGGTTAGAAAAGTACAGTTTTGTACCTATCATAAACGTAGATGTCCGATAGATATGCAACTGCAGTCATAACATATGGGTTGTCCTGCCTCAGGCAGCCCTCGGTCAGCCGGATTCCAAAGTCTTGCCCCAGATGCCAGGTGCCCTCCAAGGAAGGCTGTAATCAAATTGGAAGAAAAACAGATTTCCAGACAAATAAATAAGCAATAAACAGATACACCATAACAGATATCCCCAGCTAAGGGTAACAGGGATAGGAGTGGACCCAAGGCATAGAGGGGAAGGAGGGAGGGAAAACCCGACTGCAGTTGCATATCTATCGGGCATCTCCATTTATGGTAGGTACAAAACTGTACTATGTCCTTCAAGAATGCAACTGCAGTCATAACATATGGGTTGAATACCATAGCTTAGCTGGGGGAGGTGGAATGCTCTAAGAAAAGGATGGTGTAGCTATCAATCCCTGCAGGACTGCAGAAGCAAAGCCTGCTCTGGATCTGGAATATAGAGGAAGGTTGTAGTGTTTGGAAAATGTATGCACGGAGCATCATGTAGCAGCTTCTAGAATGTCTTTTGTAGGCACCCCTCTTAAGAATGCTGTTGAGGTGGCTGTAGCTCTGGTGGAGTGTGGTCTGACATTGGCTGGTACACTCTTTCCATGGAAGGAATAACAGAATCTGATGCAATGCCCAATCCATTTTGAAATAGTCTGTTTGGAAATTGCTCTTCCTTGTACTCTAGGGGCGTAAGCTACAAAAAGCTGATCAGACTTCCTACTGATCTTGGTTCTGTCCAGGTAGTAGCGAAGTTGTCTGTGAATGTCCAAGGTATGCAACAGTCTTTCCCCTTTGTTCTCAGGATTGGGAAAGAAAGTAGGCAGGTGAATGGCTTGGTTTAAAGAGACCCTAGATACCACTTTTGGCATAAAGGTAGGGTTGGTTCGTAAGGAGACCCTGTCTCTGTGGAAGATTATGAACGGTGGTATTGCCATTAGGGCCTGTAGTTCCGAAACCCTTCTTGCTGAGGTAATTGCCAACAGGAAAGCTGTCTTCCATGAGAGAAATTGTAAGTCCACAGAAGCTGCTGGCTCAAAGGGAGGTAGAGTCAATTTTTCTAGGACGAAGTTGAGGTCCCAAGCTGGTACTGGAGCCTTTCTTGGTGGCTTTATATTCTTGATTCCCCTAAGGAATTGCCTTAACAAAGGATGTGAAAACACAGGTGGATCAGTGTTATATCTAGCTGAAATAGCTGAAGCATGTATTTTTATGGAAGAATATGAGAGTCCATTCTGTAGCATATCTGCCAAATATTCCAGAATGAGAGGGATGCTCAATAATGATGCATCATGACCCTTGCTGGTATTCCAAATGCTGAATCTCTTCCATTTTGCTGAGTAAACCTTTCTGGTGGATGGTCTTCGGGCTTCTGTTAGTATCCTCTGAACTTCCTTGGAGAGAGATAGATTGAGGTTATTCATGGGATCTCCCAAGCTGTTAGCTGTAGAGTCTGAATGTTGGGGTGTACTGTCTTGAAGTTGTGTTGAATCAAAAGTTGGGGCCATTGGGGAAGGGCCCACTTTTTGTTGTGACATGTGCTCCGTAGTAGTGGGTACCAGTGCTGTCTTGGCCAAACTGGAGCTATTAGGATCCCCTTGGGCTTCTCTGCTTTGATCTTTAGTAATACTGTGGTCATCAGTGGCAGAGGTGGGAATGCATAGATTTTTAGGAAGTTCCATTTGAATGAGAGAGCATCTATTTTCCATGCTTGTGGATGATATGTCCTTGAACAGAACTTTTGTAGATGATGATTGAGGTGGGAGGAAAATAGGTCTACTTCTGGCCTGCCCCATGTCGAGGTGAGTCGTATGAAGATTTCTGGATGTAACCTCCACTCGTGGGGGTCTAGGAAATTCCTGCTTAGGCTGTCCGCCAGCACATTGTCTTTGCCTGGAACAAACTGGGATTGCAACTGTATGTTTAGGCTCAGTGATTTTTCCCAAAGATTCATTGTCAGTCTGCAAAGGGGGTAAGAATGGGTGCCCCCCTGCTTGTTTATGTACCACATCACAGTGGTGTTGTCTGTCCGTATTAGTAGGTGGCCTTGCTGAAGCTGTTGTCGAAAGGCCTCGATGGCATGCATTACTGCCAGCATTTCTTTTTGGTTGATATGCAGATGTGTTTCCTTTGGAGACCATTGTCCTTGAACACATCTGCCCTCCATGTGCGCCCCCCATCCAAGGTCTGAGGCATCTGTGGTCATGGTCTGTGTTATCTGAGGTTTTCTGAATGACATACATGTGTTTGCCTGGCTTACCGAGGCCCAACATAGAAATTCCTTCTGTAGGCATGGAATGAGCGGAATGGTTGCCTCTAAGTTGTTGCTGTGCTGAGACCATAAGCTTTTTAGGTACCATTGTAGCTTTCTCATGTGTAGTCTTGCTAATGGAACCAGGAGAATGCAGGATGCCATGTAACCCAGGGCCTGTAGGAATCTCCTTGCAGTCATCTGGGTGAGCTTTGCCAAACCTTTGAAATAATGAGTTAACTTCTTTTGCTTGTCTTCTGTCAGGTAAGCCATTTGAGAGGCTGTGTCTAGTTTGGCTCCTAAGAAGGTTATTTGCTGGGATGGCTGAAGTCTTGACTTTTGGAAGTTAACTGTGTATCCCAGAGCCTGTAGCAATTGTATGACATAATTCAAGTTTTTTTGTCAAAATCAGTTTGTCGTCCGCTTGTATGAGGCAGTCGTCCAGGAACGGGTAAATTTGGATCCCCTGGAGCCTGCAATGATCAATTACTGAAGCCAGGCATTTCATGAATACTCTGGGCGCAGTAGATAAGCCAAATGGCAATGCTGAGAATTGATAATGCTCTGGCCCTGCAAGAAATCTGAGGTATCTTCTGCAGCTGTGTCTGATAGGGACATGCAGGTATGCCTCCTTGAGGTCCAGAGTAATCAGCCAAGACCCCTTGCCCAGCATGGGAGGGAGTTGCTGTAGAGTCAGCATTTTGAACTTTGGTACTATGAGAAAAGTGTTTAATGAGGACAAATCCAGCATTGGTCTCCACTGAGTTTCTTTTCTTGGAACAAGGAACAGTCTTGAGTAAAATCCCTGGCCTTGTTCTTGTTGTGGAACTTTTTCTATTGCTTTGATGTGAGCAAGCAGAGAAATTTGCTTGATAGCCTCTGCCCTCTGGTTTTGTGGTAGGTTTGGCATGCCTTGTTTTCTTGGTAAGGTATGAAAGTGGAACCTGTAACCTTGGTCTATAATGTCCAAAATCCATTTGTCCTTTGTCAATCTGTGCCAATTGTCTGAAAACAGAGATAATTTTCCGCCCAAAGGAGCTTCTGTTTGCTCCTTGGTCAGCGGTAGTAGAGGAAAGTCATTGAGATTGTCCCTGTGGGGCAGAAGAAACCCCTGCGTCACTTTGGTTTGCTGGCTGCCATTGTCGTCCCCTGTAGGAACCTCTGTATTGTCCTCTTCCTCGGCCATGCCTGTTTTTACCCCTTTGAAATCTTTCAGGATTAGGAAAGGACCAGATTTTTGAAGGCCAATTTCTGCTAAATCTGGGAGGCTGAACCTGGAGGAAATCTTTGACTGTCTGAACTGACTTGGCTTTTTCCTCAATGGACTTTAACACATCTTTAGCATTAGCACCAAAAAGCTTGTTCTTTTCCAAGGGTGCATCAAGAAGTTTTGCCTTAACATGATCTGGTAGAGGTTGTTCTTTTAACCATGCATGTCTACGAATGACCGCCCCTGTCATAGCTGCCCTACATGAAGCTTCCAATGCATCATATCCACACTGCAGAAAGTGATTGCTAACTTGCTGACAATTATGTACAGCCTCCTGCAAAGATTTCCTATCTAAAGGTTCAGGAGAGGCCAATGTTTTCTGTAAATCATCTAACAGGTAATCCTGATATTGAAACCTATGAAAGAGACAATTGAGAGCTCTCATAGATAAAGTAGTGGAGGTGTAGACCTTCTTCCCCCATCTCTCTAATGACCTAGCTTCCCTGTTGGAAGGTAAGGGATTTTTGGAGGTGGTAGCTGAAACCCCTTTCGGTCCCTGTGAAATTGTTTCTAAATCAACAGCATGGGCCCTAAAGAAATGAGAATGTGTTTCTGGGACCCTATAGTATCTGTCAGGCTTGGCAGGAGCAGGAGGAAGAGTATCAGGGGTAACACTGGAGTCAGAGTATAGATCATCCAAAACATCAAGCACAGGAGGAATAGCTAAAGGCCTGTGTTGGGGCTTTTTAAGGAAGGTACGAAGGCGCTTTCTGGAATCAGAATATTCCTGGCCTTGCCACTTAAAATGTTCCCTCATGGAATGTAGAACTTCCCCAAAAGAAATATCCTCAGGAGGGGAGGCCGAGGGGATGGAGTCCTCTGCATCCGAGTCCTCATAGGTCTGGAAGGGCTCTTCCTGGCTATCAGAGTGAACAGAGTCCCCAGAATCTTCATCTGAAGGGAGAGGGTCGGAGGGTTCAACCCGGGGCCTCTTATCAGAAGGAGGCTGGGATCCTCTCTCTGGATGGGCCTGGGAACCTCTGATCATGGAAATTAAGTCTGCGGCCATAGTCATGATTTGTGTTTCAGGAGTAGGCTGAGGTAAGGCTTTAGCAGTAAGGTGCTTGGTCTTGCTGGCTGCCTTAGCACGTGTGTAGGCCTTGATAGACATGGACATGGGAGGCCTAGCAGCTCCACGTGCAGGAGTGACCTTATCCACAGCAATGGTCTCGGGCATTTCCTCGGTTTCAGTATCCGGAGGAAAAACAATAACTGGCGTCAGTGTGATCTCCGGTATCGGTAATGTGGTGTCTTCGGTTCTGGGCGGTGAAATAACCGCCTCAGAGGGAACCGGGGCACTCGCGGTAGGTTTTGGCGTGGTGTCGGTGGAAGACGCGGGCCGAGGATGTCGGTCCCGGTCTTTTCATTTCTTAGGAGTCTGCGATGTCGGTAGTTCCGATGGCATTGTATAATTGAATTTTTCGCCGAAAAAGTCTTCAGCGAACTCCGCCCGGCACCTGAGAGTGCGCTTATTGAAGCGAGCACAGGCGGCACAGGCCAAGACATCGTGGTCTGGGCCAAGGCAAGGAAGGCAGTAAGAGTGGAAATCCTTGTGAGGTATTTGTTTACCACAAGACAAACAATTATTTACTTTTTCAGTAATTTCTGACATCGGCTGAGGCAAGAAAAGGTCCCCAATGGGGTACTTAGCTTTTTTGATGACTTTGGGTTCGAAGAATACAGGAGCTGACCGACCGGCACTTGCGAACTGCTTCTGCTTCGGGCACCGCGTGGCAAGAAAGACTGAAGAAGATGGTGTCGGCTGATGCTTATGTACTCCGGCCGCTCTGACGGAGAGAAATGCGACATCAGCCGACGTCGGACCCAGACTTTGGAATCCGGCTGACCGAGGGCTGCCTGAGGCAGGACAACCCATATGTTAGGACTGCAGTTGCATTCTTGAAGGACATCTGTCATTCTTTATTTGCACTGTGTTCAGCCCTCTTCCCTCGAGTACTGAATTGCTTTTTCAAATGCAAACAGAGCAGCATGCCCACTCTACTGGCTAGCATCACTTGCAGAATTAGGCATCAGTTGAGCACGATTAAATTTATGTGATATAAGTGGGAAGCAATTTGATTCCTTCCACCTCCAACTGCCTGCTGTGCTTGTCTGATCAAGTCACTTAGCCAGACAGTGCTCCCAGGTCAACCCTGAAATGGGACACTTCATTTGATAACCAGACAAGCCCACTGGAGTGTATACAAAAATAAAAAATAATGGGTTGATTTTTAAATGCTTTTATCACCAATGACCAAGGTTCACCATGGGGCACATCCAGGAAAAAAATTAAAAAACATGTTCATGCCCCATAGCTAGGGTTGCCAGCTTTCTTTGTGGCTAAAACCGGATTAAGGTCACACCCCTCGCATCACCCATAACTCCACCCATTCCCACCCCCTGTCCCATCCATGACCCACCCATTTTGTGACATCACCACTGCATCAGCTGATGGGAACGCCCTCTTTTTCTGTTCCGGATGCCTGCTCTCAGCCAATTTCTCCCCAGTTGCCATAAATACACACTATTGCTACACAATAGCACAGTGTTGGAATAGAGACACTCAACAGTACATGCCACACTACTGCTCCACAATGGTACAGTATTGGAATAGCAACACCACAATAGCATACAAGACTGTAGCTATAAAAGGAAACATGGAGGCAGTACTGATGATTGGCACTGACACTCATGGTGAAACACATTGAATGTATCATGGACAATTCAAGGGAACTAGGCCATATGGCCATTTATGCCTTGCCATATATCCACACTTCAACCTTACGACCTCACCTCACTTTTCCAAGGAGAAATATCTCAATCATTCTGGGGATGAATTTATAAATATTCATCTGTTTGTCTCAAAGGAAAATAGTGTACCACATTGCATGAACTGGAGTGAAAGATTCTTGCAGTGAAGGGGTTACCATTGTGTGACAAATTTCTCTCTCCACCAAGAATTGGTTATTTTCTAAAGCAGGCTCAGATCTCTGGTCCTAATGAATGCTGGGCTGTTTAATTTGTAGAGATATTAGCGGTCTTAGACTAAAGGATCCATAATGGCACAAATCCCACATAAAGAGTCTACAGGGCACCAGATACAGGGACAGAGCCTACAGGCTCTTTTGGTAGCTAAGGGAATTTAGGTCTGTGTTATTTTTGTTAGGAATCTCTGTGGTCTCTCCAACTGTCTCTGTCCAGTAGGTTACACCCCAAAGACTGGAGTGTATTCTACAATGTGCCTGGTCAGTGCATAATAAAGAGAAATATGGACTTCTTTGGATATAAAGGAGATGCCCTTTGTGATCAGCTGTGTCAGAGAGAAGGATTTCCTAACCACTGATGTAGCATGATGATCAAAGAGATGGAATTATTTACTCATTTTCCATGGCCTGTCAGAACATCGTCACTTAGGAGAGGAGTGTTTTCTGTAATATAAACTGGGTTTAGGGATTGTTTACCAAATTTGACAATACTGCACTTTTCAGAATGTAGCTTTAGCTCATTTCCTGTGCACCGGCTATTAACAAGTAACTTAAAGTTGTATTTTCTACCCATCAGAAAGGGGTTTGAGGATGACACCCATTTTATAGTCATAGAGGTCACCTGTTACCCACATGCTCTCTGAGGATGCAACTGCCACCTTCACTCTTTGGATTATGTCGCACAACCATTTTGCTATCTTTCTAAGTACATAGGGATCAATTTGGAGCACATTTAGCTTGTTAATTACATTAGCATGTGCAATGGCTTGTGTTACTCTCAAAAAGAATGCATGTATGTACATATGTAAGTTACCTTTTATTTATTCATTTGATGTTTGTTATCCAGAGTAAGGGACTGACCCTTTAAGGGCCCACTCAACCACTGCCTCAAAAAGACAGTACAGAAATGATGATGACTTTGAAAAGAAAATGCAACAAAGTACAAACAGTGAAATACTAGCTAGGCCTAAAATGGCTCGCAAGGGCAGTTAGCTTAGTACTAATCTATGAACCTATGTGTTCATGTTTAGTAGAAAATAGAAAAAAAAATAAAAAGTTCCAGTTCAGAGGTAAAAAAGTGTAGGAAGCAAAAAAGGAAAGGTGGAGCAGAATGAAGAAGCAGAGCTCTACCTTACATGATGGTTAGAAAATGATAGCAGATGCAGAGGTAATTCAATTAAAACAACAACTAGAGGGACAGGACATGAAGAAGTACAAGAAAGTTCCCAGTGTCCCAAAATGGATCACTGAGGAGTGGCTAAAGAACTGTTTGAAGGCGAAAGTTGTAATCTGACACACCACTGAACAATTTGGATTTTATAGTGGAGATGTCCGATGATCTGGGGGGGGGGGATTACAAATAGGTGGGGGCCCTGAAATACATCTTATGCAAATAACACCACAGCAACGTGAAACCAAATAGATTTTGGTTGGCTGGTGTTAAACAAGGTGAGAGAAGGTTATTTGTCTGCAGTTTACTACAGAGTAAGAGAGTATAGTGGTGTTGGGGAAGGGTGCCCCCTGAGATATCATTTGCCCATTACTGTAATGATTACTAGCTGTTGGTGACATTTGTTAGGAAAATGCTGTTTAATCATACAGAGGAAGTGTGGGAGTTCTGAGGTGAGAGAAAGGCATATGTAGAGCTGGATCAACTAGTCCAGAAAGAACTGAAAAGGCAAGCATGTAGGTAAATTAACAACAGGCTATATAACTCTCCCATCTGATTAAGCAGACAAAAAGGGATAAATCCAGGTGGATATTCCCAGAATAATGAGACATGGCGAGAGAAACACCGACTATACAGAGGCACTGAGAAGCATAGAAAAAGACTACAGCAAGTAGATGAGCAAATCATGAGAGAACTAACAACCAACGAGGAAGGAAAGCATCAGAAAACAGAGTGGGTAATCATAGAAATAGGGAATGACAGACTACAAGAGTGCCAGGATTAGAACAAGCAGAAGGGAATATCATTTATACTAAGCAAAAGCAATCAATCTGTAGACAATTGTATACCTAGCCAGTAACCAGACAGTAACACTGTACCTTATGTCTGTGAGTTAAACCATCCAGGATATCAACAGCCATAGCGATGCTGGCCTCTGCTATGCCTTCCCCGTTTGACGAAGTTAAATAACATCCAAAGTCGAACTGCTGTCTGATGCTCGCTTGCATTCTGAAAACACTACATTCCCCTTCCCTGTTTGAAAAGTTAAATGCTGGCTTCTGGTTCCCACTCACACTACCGGAAGTGAGCTCCTTGAGCTCAGTTCCGACAGGCTGGTAGCCCTGAGGGACGTGATGTCATCATCGCGCACGTGATGACATCAGTGTCAGCGCCGCAAAATTTAAAAACAAAACCAAAAACCCGGACTTCACATGTCCGGTTTTGGAATGGAATTTGTAACCGGACAATTTGTTAGAAAACCGGACAGCTGGCAACCCTACCCATAGCCCATTACATTATGTGATGGACTAAGGGGAAAGGAGGGAGTGCACTAACATGCTCTCTCAACAACTGTTGAAATAAAGCTCTATTACAAGCTTTTTTGAGTTTAGGGGTCTAGTCAAAGTGTAGGAATTCAGCACTAGAGTGCTTTGACCAATATTTAAACACAGACCATCTATTTGGTTGGTCTAGTACTAAGGTAATGAAGCAGCTGAAAACTGTACAAGATTTTGAAGCATTATCTTTCCTGCCTACATACATGATACAAACAAACAGAAAAGTGCAACTACACATACAGATTTATTTACTTATATTTTAAGTTCTTGCTTTTACCAGATGGAATGTTAAAAATACAAATATAAAACATCCTCTACTCTCATTTACTTATCTGTGTACATCACATATGCATAAGGGAGAGATGACGCTTCAGTTGCTTAGTAGTACAGCAACCAGAATGAGGATCAGAAGGTTTAGACTCAACTCCTACATAAAAACACACTTTTCTTTAGTGCTATGCTCCTAGACTTGGATTAGAGTCTTTGTTGCCAGAAAGCTATTTAATAATAAACTAGTTCATATGAGTGCTCCTCCACAGAGCACATTGATGTATCCTCCCTCACTCTGTCCGATTTGTGTGTCAGCATGTGTGTGAGACTTTATACTGAGATGCAGTTGATTCGTATTATTCCCCGATTACATTAAAGTGTATTACACTGAAGTGTGCACATTAACCACCTGCATCACGTTTTGTTTTAGCAGGATAAGTAAATCTGTCTGACTAACTTGCACTGCTTCTGCTTGTGGTTAGCGGATCCTTGTGTGTGTGTCATGTAAGGCTGCAGATAGCAGGGTAAGAATATTTGTCTGTCTTCACTGCTGCACAATCTCAAAGTTGGTATATTTAAAATAGTGGGGGGGTGGGGGTGGAGATTGCTCCATGCAGAAAAACACTTTTGTATTTTCTCCCCTAATTTCAAGGAGAGTTTAGTGATGGTGTGACTAAGTTTCTAGGTTTTCTTCAATGAACAGTCACTGGAATCAAAACAGACTATTCAAAATAGACACACACACATATATTATATATATATACATATGTGTGTGTGTGTGTGTGTGTGTATATATATATATATATATATATATATATATATATATGTGTGTGTGTGTGTGTATATATATATATATATATATACACACACATATATATATATATAGATATATATATATATATATATATATATATATATATATATAGATATATGTATATATACACATACACTATGCATATACATACATACACAATGCTTAAACACACAGATTAATATATAGCTCACTGCTCTGCCACCACCTAACCATAAGTGAAGATAATGTTACACATAACGCCAAGCATTGCAATTGCAAAGTGTATTAGAGTATAAAGTCAATACTCCTATACAATTAGGGTAGTAGATGGCCATTTCTTACAAATGTGAGAGCCACTATTTTGAGTCCTGCAATCCTCACAATAAAAGACAAATAGCTGCCAGTATCTATGGCACAGTGAAATCAAGTCAACTTTGACTCGGGCAACTAGAATTTGACTAGCAGCTCTGATATTTGACTGCACTGGCAGGGAAGGATGGACATGCCCATCTTGACAGGAGGGAGGAGGTAGAACAAGACCACAAAATGCCACCGTTCCTCAAAGAATTGCAGTGCTTGGCTTTATATGCAACATCATTTTCAACAACAATCAGGCAGCCAGACAAAAGAGCAAAAAACAAAGTCCACTTCACTCCTTGTACTGGTACACTAAACAGGTGGCCAGAGCGATTCACATACCATCCCACCTGCCTATCTCTTCAAATGAAAGAGCAAAAAAACACATCAGCAATCGGGTACCTGGGGTTCCTGAAATGCAGAAGCCCATCAGGTCCATTTTTTGTGCTCTTTCCTTGACCCTCCTTCCTTAGATTATAGTACAAAAAATAAATAAATAAAACAGAAAATAATCTTTTTTTTTTTTTCTTTTATACTGCAGCAAACTGCTTGCTACAAATGTTGCAAACAATTTGCTACAGTTTATTTATACCCAGACACAGGTGCTGCAGTGCTCAAGTTTTAACTAGCAGATTTATTTATTTTATTTAAGTTTGATGACCGTGGAAGTCCACTGGGCCTAAAAGAGCCCGTTTTCAGTGGAGGCCCGGGGGAGAAAAGCTCCATGAACTGCCAGTTATATTTCATTACTTACAAAAGACATAGTATATACAATTTAAACAAATTTCAGACAAGTTCCATGATATATGCAAATTGAGTTGTCACATCTTTATGAAAAAGCAGACATTCAGTACAGAAATTTCAAACATTTACATAAAGTGAAAGATTTATAAACAAAACTGTAGTTTAACACAAAGTATAGAATGGTACTAGCCATTTGTAAATTAGGAGAGAGTTATGCATAGAGAGCATTATAGTATATTCTAGATTGGAGAGTACAGTATCATAGATTATAGAAAGGAAGTTGGTAATGGGGGGGTGATATGATATTGGAGGTAGATTGGAGAGTAAAGTGTCATAGACTTTTAGAGAGGTTAGTTGTGGGTGGGGACTGTTATGTAGGGATGAAATAATATTACAGGTAGGTGGAGAAATCAGTGAGAATGTGGAGTGAAGAGACAGAAAAACAAGAAAAGGGGGTAAGGGTGAGTTTAAGTAGGAGCATGACAAGGAGTGGAGCTGAGATTTGTATTGTGCAAGGTCTGGAAGGGTACAAAGGTGAGTGGGGAGAGTGCTCCACTGTTTGGCTAAGGAGGGAGACAAAGGAGGGAGACAGTAGTAGATGGCCAGTAGGACGTGCCGATTTGTGGACCTGAAGGAGATTTTGGTTTTGGGATCTGAGTGAGCGGTTAGGAATGTAGGGTTTCAAGGAAGTAGTGAAAGAAGGGCATTCAGTTGGTTTAAAGATGAGCTTGTGGGTAATTGTTACTTGTAGGTAACTGAGATAGTTGGGTAGTTCAAGCCATTTGAAGGCATGGAGGGAGTGGCAGCGGTGAGTTGAGTTTTTAGAATGGGTTGCAAATTTGGAGATTTTGTGGTAGCAGGATTCAAGTTTAGATCGAAGGCTGAGATTGAGATTGTTGAAAAGAGGGGCACCATACATAAAGGAGGGGAGTAGGAAGGTGGATGCAAGAGCTTCACTGGTAGAGGGGCTTAGGAAGCGATTGTGCCTGTAGAGAAGACCTAGCTTTTGGTGGGTTTTCTTAATTGTGGAGTGGATGTGGGGTGTCGAATTTTAAATTTTCATCAATAGTGATGCCAAGAAGTTTGGTGTTGCGAATGATTTCCAGGAGGGAGGTATTTTGGCTCTGTATGGAGAATGTGTTTTTGTCACTGATGGAGTTTTTGGATGGGGAGAAAATCATTAGTTTGGTTTTATTTGTGTTTAGAGCCACGTGATTAGATTTCATCCAGGTTTCTGTTGTAGAGAAGGTTACTTGCATTTTTGCTAGGAACTCGGTGGGGGAGAAGGCTGAGCAGATGACTGTTGAGTCATCTGCATATTGGATGACAGTTGATTATGGGATGGATTGGTGAAAGTTGTTTATAAATAGATTGAAAAATGTGGGTCAAGAACTGAACCTAGTGGGACACCTGTGGGGGTAGGAAGGAAGGTGGAGGTAGACGTTTTCCATTGGATAGCTTGTTGACGGTTGGATAAGTAGCTTGAAAACCAGGCTATGGTGGAGGGAGAGCGTTGTAGGGTGGAGAGTTGCGATACAAGTAGGTTGCATGAGATAGTGTCAAAGACCTTTGACAGATTAAGGAACAGTGAAGATACAAACTTGAATGAGTCACGTTCAGAGTTTATGGTTTTGAGAAAGAAAAGGAGGGCAGTCAGTGCTATGGCCAGGGCAGACGCAGTGTTATGTAGGGAAGAGAAGATTAAGGGCTGTGTGTGCCGTGAGTTGTGTCTGTATTGTTTTCTCCAGTATTTTAGAAAGAGGGAAGAGGATGGCAATAGGGCTGAAATTGGTGTTATCAGTATTTTTGCCTCCTTTACGGAGGGGAATGATTTATGCATGGTGCCAGACAGAAGGGACGTATGATTCTTTTATGGATCTATTTATAAGAATACAGATGGGATAGGCAATGTTATCTACAGATAGTTTGAGGAAGGTGGATGGGAGGTTGTCGGGTGCACTGCAACAGGGTTCGAGTTTGAGAAGTCGTCTTTTTATAGTTTTTGTGGGAATGGGCTTGAGGCAGAAAGATGTGGTTAAAGGTAGACGATTGGGGTTGGGGTGGAGTGGGAGGTGTTGTAACAGGGGTGGGAAGGAGGAGGATAACTTAGCTATACAGTCTACAAACAACGAGTTAAATTGGCTGGCTATTTCTAGGTTGGAGAGGCTGGGGTCTGGGCAGGGGTTTTCTTTGTTGCCGGGATGAAGCATGGTTAAGATGGAGTTCCAGAATTATTTGGGATTAGTTGAGTGCAGGGACTGGAGTTTGGAGTAGTGGGCTTTGTGATCTTTAGTGATAAGTTTTTTTGTGGCGTTATGAAGTTGCTTATACTGCAGGAGGGTGTTAGGGTTTTTATCTTTTTGATATTGCTTCTATATTTTGTCTCTTTGGTGCATGGCTAGTTTAGTAACTTTTGTTAACCATGGGCAAGGATTGGTTTGCGGGGGGGGGAGGCTTGTATGTTGAGAAGGGTTAGGAATGAGTGGTTAAAGTAGGATACAGCATCATCTAGAGAAAGGGTTTTTAAGGGGAACCAGTCAGTCAGCTTTAAGCACTCAGAGAAAGTTAGTAGGTTGAAAGAGGAGAGGTTGCAGGTTTGGATGTAGTGTTGGTGTTTTTGTACTGGAGATGGGAGATGGTTGGCAAAGGCTGGTAGGTAATCACTGACAGGGGGTCAGGTAAAGTTCCCGCTTTGGCTATAAGGTTTGGGTGAGTTGTTAGGATCCAGTCAATCATGGTGCCCAAAGTCCCATCTTTATTGGGCCAGGTTGGAGATTGTAATAGTTGCGAGAAATTGTAAAGGTTGATTGTGTGGGAAGGGGCTTTTGAGTTAATAGTGTTCCAGTTGATATTGGTATCACCAAGTATATAGGTTTCATTTTTGATATTAGAGGAGAACCAGGAGAGGATGTTCTCAAGAGTTTTGATACCATCACCAGGAGGGAATATAGAGGGCAGTGATACATATGGACTTGTGCTTATTTATTTTTAGAAGAGAAACTGTAATTTCTGCATTGGCAAAAGTTGGTATAGTATTGGTGTAGGGTGTTATGGTATGGGAGGAGGGGAAGATTATAGCTACTTCACCTCCTTTTTTATGGGCTCTTACCATTGCGAATATGGTAACCTGCTGGTAGGATTTCATTGTCTTTTATACAGCTTTTTAACCAGGTTTTGGAAAAGGCAGTGTCGGGGTGATTATGTGATAGCCAGGCATGGAGGGTAGTGATTTTGTTTTTAAGGTTCTGTGCATTAAGTGTTGTGAAGTGAATGGCTTTTGAGTTTGTGTGGATGGCATGATGGGACTGTCGTATGGGATGGGTCCAGGGTTGGGGTGGATGTTGCCGGATAGTGAGAGTGAAGTGGTGGAGTAGTTGAGAGCGGCAGTTTGTGGGGCAAGGGTAGTTTGGGTTTTGTGACAGCAGGAGATTTTTTTAGTAACACATTTAATAGTAGAGTAAAGGTGGGGTTGGGTTGGGAGCAGTTTTGGTTTGAATAAATAGACTGGGTTGGGGTAAAGAGTTCATGTAAGATAGACGAGTAGGATGGGAGGTGAGGATTAAGGTGAGGTGTACTGGAGTGTGTGATTGAGTTTTGACATGTTTTGGGTAAAGGTGTGAGATAGGCAAGACAGGAGACAGTACAGCTAATGGGGATTTAGGCAAATATGTTGAGTAGAGCATTGTGGAAGTTGTGAATGTGTGATTTAGTGTATATCAATAGGTGAGAAAGGTGTGGCTTATGTATATTGTGACTGGAGGGCTGTGTGATTGGGAGGAGTCAGAGATATATAAAAGTAGAAGTAGTGGGGTGCGGTGGAAATTGGGGGCAGGGTAGGGGAGCAGAGTGAGCCCGTAGGGCGAATGGAGCTGGTTACACCTTCCAGGAGGAGCAGGGGTTGCTCAGCGGTGGAAATTGGGGGCAGGGTAGGGGAGCAGAGTGATCCCGTAGGGCGAATGGAGCGGGTTACACCTTCCAGGAGGAGCAGGGGTTGCTCAGCAGAAAACGATCAGTAAGAAAGCTTAGCAAATACTGTAGAAAGGGTAGTCTAGCATATTGGAGTGCTAGTTAGCTTTCTGGTTGCTTTGTTTTGTAGTTTAATGTAATTTATGTTTTAATCTATGGGGAGAATACCTTTAGGTATCTCAGCAGAGACTCAGGCAATAAAGGTAAGTGGCAAGCTAATGGGAAGGAAAGGAGATACACTGGGATCTAGGAAAATGTGAGGATGTTTGGCTGGGAGTAGTCAGAGTGAGATACAGACACAGAGCAGGTTGGAGCATGAGGGGATGTACCAGTGGGAGAGGGGTTTGAGCTAAGAGACAGAGTTAGTCAGGCAGTGCGGGTAGGTAGGCAAGGGTAAGGAGGACGACTGCAAAGCGCATGAAGTTCAGATACCCTTCTAGCTGATGTTATGGCTACTAGAAAAAGTGTTTTCCATGAGAGCAACTTAAGAGGGCATGAAGCCTCTGGTTCGAAGGGGGAGAATCAAGGATGCTAGGACCAAATTCAAGTCCCATTGAGGTGGGGCATCTTTGAATGGGGGCTTGAGCAGAAAAACACCTCTTAAAAAGGCTTTGCAGGGTTTATGGGACATGATACTGGAGTCCGAGACACCTACATGAAAGTTAGATATAGCAGCTAGTTGTACTCTAATGGTAGATGAGGAAGAACCTAAACGAAAGAGCTCTGCTAGAAAGTCTAGGATAGACTGGATAGGTGCAGTGAAGGAGTCTATATTTTTTGATGCTGCCCAGAAGGAAAAACGTTTCCACTTACTATTATAAATCCTCCTGGTAGAAGACTTGTGAGAGGCTATCAGGATGTTACGGACCGAATGAGAGATTAAGGGAAGCCTGGCTAGGGTAGGAATCGGAGAAACCACGCTGTGAGGTTGACAGATTGAAGGGAGTGGTGCAGCTGGCCCGACTGGTGGGTCAAAAGATCTGGCACCGGGTCCAGATGCCAAGGCTGCTCCAACAGGTAATGATGGAGGAACGGAAACCATATCTGTCGAGGCCAGTAAGGGGCAATGAGGATCATGGTGACTCTCAAGGTGATAGCTTTCTGAATTAATTGAGAGATCAGTGGAAAGGGGGGGGGGAAGCATACAGAAGTCCCCGGGGCCAATCGTGGACTAGAGCGTCTCTGGTGGGATGGCCTGGTAATGGGAAGAGAGTGAAGAAGTCGTGACACTTGCTGTTTTGGGGAGTAGCAAAAAGATCGCAGCAAGGCCGGCCCCATCTTTGAAAGACTTCTTCCAGCACTGAATTTTTTTTAGAGACCACTCGTGAGGCATGAGAATGACCCTGCTCAACTTGTCCGCAATCACGTTGGACTTCCTGGGAATGTGCGTTGCTATCAGAAAACGCTGAGAAGAAACCGCCCACTGCCAAAATCTGAGTGCCTCTCGATATAAGGGGTAGGACTTGGTTCCGCCCTGTTTGTTGATGTACCACACTACGGACATGTTGTCCGTCTGAATTGCAATAGTCCCTGTGGGAAGGGAGTCCTGAAGGGCTTGCAACGCTAAAAGCATTGCTCTCATCTCTAAGACATTTATGTGCAAGTGGCACTCAAAAGGTTGCCACGTGCCCTGGACTGTCCTGCCCTGATAATGCCCCCCCACCCGATCAGGGAGGCATCCGTTGTCTCCGTGGCGATTGGGGGGGGGGTGAAGGGTCTGCCCTGGAGAACTTGAGGTGATGTGATCCACCAAGACAGGCGACTCTTGCATGATTGAGTTAGTAGGATGATGTGAGACATCGGGAGCTGTTGGAAGGACCATTGAGTAAACAGCATCCACTGGAGGATCCGCATGTGAAAACGAGCTAAGGGAAGAAGTGTAATAGTAGCTGCCATGAGTCCTAATACCTTCAAGACTACCCTGGCTTTGACCTTGTTGCATTGAAGTAGAAGGTAAACTTGTTTGCGGATATCTAATACTCTTTGCTCTGTAAGTCTGGCGGAAAGATGGACTGTGTCTAAGGTGGCACCTATAAAGGTAATAGATTGACAAGGCAGATTTTTCTAAATTTATTGAAATGCCTAGAGCTTGGCAAATTTGGATGGTGAAGTTTCCGGATAGAAGCAGTTGATGTCTGGTGGTGGCGGTAAGGAGCCAGTCGTCCAAATATGGAAACACCTGGAATCCTTGACGTCTCAAGTGAGCCGCGACCACAGCCATGCATTTGGTAAACACTCGGGGGGCTGTAGTGAGACCAAAGGGCAGGGCTCTGAACTGGTAGTGACTGGCTCCCAGCCTGAAGCAGAGAAACCTCCTGGAGCGTCTGTGCATTTTGATATGGTAGTACGCATCCTGAAGGTCTATCGAGCACATCCAATTGTCCTGACCCAAGAAGGGTAGAATGGACTGTAGCGTGACCATCCGGAATTTTGTTTTTTTGATATAATTGTTTAACTTGCTGAGATCCAGTATTGGTCTCCAGTCCCCTGTTTTTTTTTGGTACCAAAAAGAATTTGGAGTAGATTCCGGATCCTTACTGGTCTGCTGGGACTGGTTGGACAGGTCTTTTTGACAGCAGCTTTGATATTTCTAATGCTGCTTGTTCCCTTAGACTGGGCAGAACGTCTGTAAGGGATCCTTTGGGTTGGGATGGGATGTGAATAAAGGGAATTTTGTAACCTTCGGATATGATTGACTGTACCCATTTGTCTTGAGTGAGGGAAAGCCAGGCTTTTGGGTACAGTGATAATCTTCCCCAGACTGCCTCCGAAGGTGGACAGCTCGGCAGCTCCTCAGGGATGCTGAAAGGGTTTATCAGAGAAAGATTCTCTGCTACCCTGGTTTTGCGGACCACCTCTGCCCATAGGGCGGCATCTATTGTTATTCCCCCCTCTGCCTCTAGAGGGGAATCGACCTTGTGCGTCAGATAGGACTCCCTGTGGTTTGCGGAACCACATTTTTCCTCCCTTCTGACCTTTTGGAGAAGGTCTAGAAGGGGTAGAACAACGGACTCCCACAGCAGAGAGAGTCTCACCTTCCTGCTCGCACCTAGTCAATGTATCCTTCACCTGAGGTCCAAACAACGTTGAGCCATCAAAGGGGGAATTGGTGAAGGGCGCCTTGAAAGGGTCCGCAAAATTGCAAAGCCGCATCAAGGGGTGACGTCGTAAAGCTAGACCTGTGCCTGCGGCCCTACTCGCCCCATCAGCCGCATATGAGATAAGCCGCATGGAGGAGTTGACAATCAAATTCAGGGTTGCCAACTGGGAGTTCATTTTGTCTTGGAACCCCTCAGCTGTTGGATCCTGCATGGCCTCACCCATATCCTTGAGCAAATCCCTCTGGAGACGGGTGAAGTGACACAAGTAGTTCAGCGACCGTGTGGAAAAGGTCGCTGATGAAAACATCCGCTTACCGTACCTGTCCATGTTCCTAGACTCCTTATTAGGAGGATGGACAGGTACTGAAGGATCGGCTAGCTCCTCCTTAGTGGCTGCGGCCACCACCATGGCATCAACAGAGACACCTTTAGACAGAAACTCTTTCTCTTTAGAGGCAGTAATAAATTTTGACAGCCTCCTTGGGGTAGGTTCCACTGAATCAGGGGCCATCCAAGCCTTCCTTGCCACCACTTCCATAAGGGGGTCAAAGGGAGGGGACACCCAGGAGGTGGAAGGGCAAGAGCCAAACGCCTCAAGGTAAACAGACTCGTCCTCTGAAGGGTTAAAGGTGGGCCAGTTCCCCCTCCGTTTCAGAATTTCAAGGATGTCAGCAAGAGAGACATCCTCAGAGGGGGACCGAGGGGAACCTTCAGATTCATCCAAGTCGGTGTCAGAGGTGATAGACTCAGGGGAGTCAATGTGCTTCCTCTTGCACTGTCTCTTCCGAGGGGGTTCAACTACCGGATCAGGAGATGCCACGGAAGAGGAGGATATTCCCAATGGGGAAACCTGAGGAGCTGGCTCTCTACGGTCTGTTACAAGGGGGTGGGTAGAAACCACCGCAGGCACTGAAGAGGGAGGAGCTGACGGAGCCGACTGTGGGGTAGACACTGGGTCTAGCACGCTCCGCATGACCTCGAAGGCACCCCTATCAGCCAAGGCCGGAGGTCCCCGCTCCGAGGAGACAAGGACCCCCCCCCGGCACCGACAGGGACGGCTCCGAGGCCGATGGAGTCGAACTCACCAGCGCCGATGCCCCGAGAGGGAGAATGGGGTCGGACAAGGGTCCGATGCCACTCGCCCCCTCGGAGCCACTGAGGGAAGCTCGGCACCGAGATCCCTCCAAGGAGGAAATCGGAGCAGACGACGGAGCCGAAAGGGAAGGTATCAGCTCCGAAGCACCGACAGCCACGGCTCCAATGAGCCCCGGCTCGGAACTCAAAGGAGTCGGAGGAGGAATAGAATCAGGGATGGGAATAGCCACTGACTGTTGAGTAGGGCTATGCAGCATTTGGGCCAGTGCCTCGGACTTGAGAAGTCTACTCACCACCCTTTGTAAGTCATGGTCGGACAGCCTGGAGGACTGAGAGGAATGAGACCTATGGCTCCGCTCCGACAGAAGAGGGGATCCCGGAGCCGAGTGGATGGAGCCGATGGAAGGGGACCTAGACCTCTTCTTTGGAGGTGGCTCAGATAAGCCTATCGGAGCCAACTGAGTCTTGACAACCTCGGCTCCGGCGAAGCCGAGGTAACAGTATCCGACTTTGAAACATAGACTCCAGCCGGAACCGATGTCGAAGCAGCTTTAATGCTCCCAGAAGACTGCTCTAAAGCTGGAGCCGACGGCCTGGAAGTCTTAGAAGGCTTCCCCGATGCAGACTGGGTCGGGGGGCCTTCAGGCTTTAACAAGCCTCAAAGAATGAGCTTGTTTTTGCATTCCTGCAGGACTCTAGGGCTGAATGCATGGCAAACAGCACATGAGTCCTGCAGGTGCAAAGGTCCCAGGCAATAGACACGAAGTGTGACCGTCTGTCAGAGACATTTTCTGACAGCACGAATCACACTTCTTGAAGCCTGAGACCTTGGAGCCTTTAGACATCCTGAAAAGGCTGTATGAAACACAAACACAACACACAGACACACCCTTTAACCAAATAAAAATCCAGTCACACTGAAAGGACAGGGAAAAAAAGGGAGTGGGCCAAAGGCCTAAAAGTTAAAAAGGGAATAAAACGGGAATTCAAACACAAGGGGGACCCGAATTAAACTAAAGGGATACTCTGTATAAAAACTAAACTAAATAGAAAAAGATAGGGGTAGAAATTTGAAGTTTTTTAACAAGAAAACTCACTAACTTGCCAGAGCCGGTAGAAGAAAGCACCTCGTCAGCTAAGCGGCAAACGAGATCTGAGTAGTTACCGCCTAGCATTGTGGGATATAGGGGAGCCTCGAGCCGGTGGAATAAGCTCTCGAGCTTTAGTATTGGCAGAGTCTAACCCATCCAGCAAGAATGAAGGCAAGATTGACAACTTAACAGACTGGTTTTCAATACAAAGACAAAAAACACCACTAACTGCAGGACCATTTCTTCTGGTTCCTCACTAGTCATACTGCATGAATACTGCCTTTATGTATTATCTAGTTCAACATTCTAACAACTTTATAAGTTTCTTCTTTACTAATCTACCTGCCTAATACAGTATGTCACATGAAAACAAGTCCTTTGCTAATATGTGAAACGCCACATCCACCAGAAGTCTTTGGTTCAACTGAATCATTACCAATGCATAGTACATCAGACTAGCTTGACAATTATTCCAATGTGGTGGTTTGCTGGTTATGGTCCACCAGATCAAAGACTTAAAGATTGTAACTAGCCAACCCTGAAGTACTTGTTCTTTTCCTGGTACTGACATAAGACTCAGTCTGCAAGCTCTATTCTAAAATGCCGCCCCAACACAAACAAACCACTCCAGATACTGCTACACACTTGCACCACAAAGACTGTCTTAATCCTGTAACAGTATTCTCCACTTGAGGAGCGTGTCTGAGTGGCGTTCTCAGTTTTTTTTTTTACTTATATTTTGCCAGTGTTTTTTCACTCGACTGAAGTGAACTGGCAAGATAGTGGACCGGGCAGCATTTCAAACAGTTCTCTGACAATTTTTAGAGGCAGCCTTTCTAGTTTCTATACGTCATCTAGCCCCATCTCCTCATCTGAGGATTCTCCACTCACCTCTTGTTCCTTTAATCCTATGCCACCCACCAGACTCTTGCTCTCATAACCCTATACCACCAACCAGACTCTTGCTCCCCTCCATTCCACATCTTTCCTTATGTAATACTCTTGATTTAGAGCTGAAACAACATACCACTGCTTGTCCTCATCCAGTGTCTTCATGCCCCTGCTAAACAGTATTACGAAAGGCATCCATCTCCGTTGCTTCTTGCCACACTAGAAAATCTACTGCTCCATGTCTGTATCATTCCTGCTAGCCTTCTGGCCTTCCTTGGTTATTTTTTGCTCAAGTAATTCTCTTCATAACTGCCTCTAACCCCCGCCTAAATGTCTTTCTAGTTCACATTGCACTTACGACCTTTACTCATATTCCCACTTTTACAGCTCTTCGCTAAAATAAACACTCTCTCTCATTCTTGGCCTACCTGTACTTTTTCCACCAACTCAGCATCCCAGTTTCCCTGTAATCCTAGACCAAGATCTTAACTTCTTCTGTAGCATGGTGGTTCTGATATACGGAGTTCTCGCCACCTTCTCAACACCCTATTTACTCATCTCCCTAACCTTTTCAATGTTAGTCAGGGATAATTCAGCAGATGGAACCCATATCCTCTGACCCAGTCTTCATTCAAGGAGTGCCACTAGGATGTTCTATCTCCTTGTGTGTACATAAATGTTCTGTCTCAATCTGCCGAGTGTCATGTTACTAAAATTAACTTTCTATCTACACCATCCCCCTCAGCCTTCATAGGACGTATCTAGTCTTCAATGCTACCTGCCTTTAGAAGACAAAGGCTAAGACACCACAGCAAATGGATGCAACTAAGAAAATATTTTTTTTTGAGCTGGGAAACAGGATGTGAACTGCCTAGACATACTAATGCCTTGTTAAGTTTAATTCTAGAAAATGGAAAACAAAGTTTGTATCAACTGTATATGAAGTAGTGAATATTGTAAGAGATAAAATAGCTAAATAACTGGACGGTGGCTTTTTAGAAAAGGGTAGGAGCAAATTATAAAGGAAAAAGTGAAATTGGTGGGAACAATACATGCAGAATAATGTGTTGGAGGAAGAGTAAGGTTTAAGGGAAGGCATGAATTGATCAATTTAGGTGATGTTGGACTGATTTGTATAAAAGAATGTGTGCGTTGCATAATGCTTTCTTTTAGATAAATGTATGTTTACCTGTGTCTTAAGTGATAATTCACAATAATGGTGTTGGGGAAAACAGACCACGACACAGCTTCTTTCAGTGTCAGATTACGTACTACTGCTCTCCTCTGCACATCTTCACCCTCAATGAGACAGCTAATTACTTTGCCTTTTATATACCCACCAAATGTCCAGTGTGCTGGTTCCACTATGTTAACCTCCCTTATGCCATTAGTCAGTGTATCAGTGACCATTTGCAATACCCACAAGTAGTACCTGCAGCTGATCCATTTACTTCCTTGGACTACTTATGGTCACTAATGCAAAGTTCCATTCTGCTGCTGCTGATTCTCCTTATGTCACTACTGGGACCATCCTTAACTATGAACGTGCACTTACTAAGACTAGGAATAGTGCTGCTTACCTCAAACCTGCATTTAAATTCATCTTACTAGCAACATTTCTGCAATTTACTTTTCAGAATCTGCATTCCTTCAAGTTCACGCAATCACTTAAGACATTTAATTTTTATTCTTCTACTAATCACTTAGGACAAACTAGGCAGCAATAACCTGCTTTCAGTGGATCACCCAGGAGCACTGATATGGTTAACTAGCATGGTGAACGCTGCACAGCATGCATGAGGTAGCCATGGGACTCTAAATTGAGTGAAAAGGATGAAGCTTGTTTGCAGCTAGATGCCTAAAATCTATCAAGCCATAGTAACGAAGGCATCAAGTTAAACTATTTTTTTAAACACCTTTTTTGAATTATCACTTGTGACATAGGCAAATTTACATTTATACAAAAACAAACTGCATTAAAGAACTACCATTAACAAACATTATACTTCACATATATTGCTATATATCATATAACCCAAGCAACATTAAATAAATTATTCAATCCCTACCCACCTTTTAAAAAAAAAAAAAAAAAAACATATTTATCACTTAAAATCATAAATTTATAAAAATTAAAACAAACCACCGCAATACGATCCTAGTTGCAAGCATTTTACATCACAAACCATACAGACACACACCCAGTTGCAAACATGATATATCACTATAATCAACCCAATAATTTTCAGTCCAACATTACATAGCTCATTTAAGTCCTGCCTTCTTTTAAGCATCATTCCTCCCATGTATGTACTGTTCCCACAATTCCTATTTTTATCTATGTAGTTTGTTTGCTCCTACCCTTTTTCTAAAGATCTCCATTCCAGTTGTTTTATCTCTGTTACTATAATCAGTAGTTCTAATACAGCTGGTTTAGATTTTGTATTTCCATTTTCTAGTAATTGCTTTTTTGGCAGCCATCATAATTAGATACAGCAAGGCCTTATGTCTAGGAAATTCCTATTTTGTATCAAAGCTCAGAAAAATCATCTCCCTCGTCACACTAATCCTCCCACTCAGCATCTCTGACTGTGCATCCTGCAGGGAATCAAAGTCCACCAAGCCACCGCACTCCCAGAAAATATGTTCCCAAGTATCTCTTTCTTCCTCATCACACCGCCAACATTTGCTGTCTACCGGAGGAAACATCTCTGGAGTCTCCCTGGGGTATAAAAATATCCATGTAAAGCATTTCCAAACAAAAATCCTAAACCTTCTAGATTTTGCTGCATATTTGGGAGACATACATATATCCTCCCCATTGTTTCTTTGTGACTTGCTTATCCAATCCCTCGTCTCACTCCTTTCTAACCTCCTCCAATTGATTCTTATAGTCATCATGCAACATTTTAAAAGCTCTACTAATTATTCCTTATCAGCTTTCTGTTCTAGATTCTACTACAAACTCTACCAGTGCTGGTCTTTCATTTAGGACCCCCCCCCCATTTCTTTCTCTTCGCCTATACTCGGACAGCAACCCTTAGTAAGGGAGGCAATCTCTAACCTGCAGTCCAAATAAATTCTTGGCCTCTTCCCATTCTATTACCTTTCCCTCTCTATTTATTTGCTCTCAATACCCTGCTTTAACAGTTTTCTCCAATAAATTCCAGCCCCCTCTTGCCTATTGTTTATCTTCCTAATTGCAGTCATCTCTCACGGCAGAATCTCCTTTCTCCATTCCCGTGTTGGCTTAAGTTCTTACAATACTTTCCGCTACTTTATGGATATAATATTCTGTGTGATTATTGTTAATCTCCTTAAATGCCTGCATCCAAAATCTCACTCTCTCCTTGTTTTTTTAGCTTCCCCCTGTTTCATCATGATCCCTTTCCACTTAGAATTATATTTTTCTGCTTGTGCTATGTATATGAGCCTCAAATGTGTAGCTCTGAAATACCCCCTTTAAACTGGGCAATCTCAATCTGCCCTGTTCTACTGGAAAAAGCTTATCCCACTTGACTCATGCTGTCTTCCCCTCCCCACATAAAGTCCTTCAGCTCTTTATTTATTAATTGCTATCCACAAATTCTCCACTGGTTGAGAAAAATATGCCTGACCTGTGTACAAGACTAAAGGTACTAAAACCATTTTGACTGCTTGCATCTTACTATTCATATCCTTATAACAAAGCTTTCATTTTCCCAGTTTTTGTATTACATTTTGTTTAGTCTCTTCCACTTCCTTAGCTGTCACACCAGAATAATTTGTAATCCATACTCCTAAACACATCATTTTATAATGTACCAAAAAATACGGATATTGCAGAACCAATTTGGGTGTGGGTACACAATTTACAGCTATTGCGCCTTTGTTCTACCTTCATTAATTTTATATCCCGAAAAAAGATTTGTAAAATGTTCCACAATACTATAATATCTCTCTCTGGTTTTGGCAGGTATAAAATATCTGCAAACAGAGCCAGCTTTTCTTGACTACCATACCAATTATAACCTTGAATTTGAGTCCCTTAATTTCTTTGCCAGTGGTTCTAAATATAATACAAATAACAAAGGGGAAAGAGGACATCCCTGCCTGGTTCCCCTGCTCAAACAAATTATCAGGGAGGACCACACTCACTTCAATTTTCACCTCCGATTCCTCATATATCCTCCTAATCAACTTTATAATTTTTTTTCAAGAAATGCAAATGCTTCTACCACCCTGCTCATAAAGTCCCAGCTAACTCTGTCACATGCTTTCTCTGCATCAAGACCCACCAACAACAATTCGCTCCTCTTACAGTCTGCTTCTCTCTGGATCATCAGTGTTCTGTTAACCTTGTCAAATGCTTGCATTCCCTCCAAAAACACACCGATCCTCCATATCTATCAATTTTGGCATTACCTTTGTCATTCCTTTAGTCATTACAGACATGAACACTTTATAATCATTTAGTATTGCAATAGGCCTGTACGAAGCTGTGTCTGATGGATCTTAACCCCCTTTAGGTATTACAGCTATCACTGTTTTATTCCAGGATATTGGTACTTCTCTTCTTAAAATACTGTTATACAAAATATAAAACCTTCCAGATCTTTATCAGTTTTCCCTCCTAGCTTCCAAACTTCCACAGGAATACCAACTACTCCTGGGGGCTTTCCTGTAGATTAAATATCACAATTTTTCTCTCATCTCCTATCCTATCAGTAAATGAGCCTCATCTACCTTTAACTCAGGCATGTCTAATTCTTCCATAAACATTAACATTTGTATCGTTTCTTGATTTCCATACTTCTCTGCTTTATATAGATTTCCCTAGAATTTCAGAAATATTTCTAATACGTCTACAGGATCTCTTGTTATCTTCCTTGTTATATGCTCCTTAAGCTTGGCAACAGCCTTTTCTAATTTCTGTTGCCTTAGTCGTCGTGGTAAGTTTTGTGCTCTACTGTTACAGAAAAAAACAACAGCTGCTTAAAAGCAATCGTGCATTTATAGAGGTAATACCTTATTTTCTGCTTAGCATTCTGCAGTTGATACTCTTCTTGTTCTGTGGGATTCCTCCTATTCTGCAATATTTTAACATCTGTTAGTCCCTCTAAATAATTCTAGTTGCTTCTTAATCATAGCTCCCTTTCATTTCCATCCTATTGGTCTCTAATAGTTCCTGAATAATCTCCACTAACCATGCCTTAAATTCCTCTCTTTTCAACAGATAGGTGGGAAAGCACCAGTGTCATTTTTATTTAATTACCCTGTGTTTTGATTTTAATTACTCGCGCATGATCTGAAATAGCTACCGGGTGCATATCAACACCTACAATTAAATGCACATGTTCATGTGAAATATAAATTCTGTCTAGCCTAGCCCAGTTTTTATACCTTGGAAAATATGTAAAATTCACTCCAAACTCCTATTAGTTAATTAATATCTTCAGTGTCAAATATGTTTATGAATTTCTTCAAAAATTGACCCTTCTTTGTTAACAGTTTCCCTTCTGGGCCCACCAGACACAGTCATTGTTGCAAATCACATTCCAGTCCCTACCTATAAGTAACATTCCTTGCTGAAAACTGATTATTTCTCCCAAAGTTTTCTTAAGCTCCATTATAGCAGTTTTAGGTAGACTATAAAAACATGCCAGTGTAATCTTCCTCCCTTGCCAATAGCCACTTAGCACTCCAGATCTGCCACTATTATCTTTATCTTCTTCCATCACCACTGGAGCTCCTTTTACAATTAATATAAGTGCTCTTCTTTTCCTTTGTCCCAGGTACTCTGCAAAATAATCATCCTGAAAACCTTTATCAATTTCATGTTCAGTTCTTTCTAAGCATGTCTCCTGTAACATATTTGCACTCTACATTTTTTAATATAGCTCACTATTCTCTCTTTTTTTGTATTTATCTGCGACACCACTGACATTTAAAGACATTACACACATTAAAAAGTTATTATTCCCACCTTTTTGTATCAAACCTACTTTGCATAAAACCTATTCTGTTAAATATCTAGTTACAGCTTTTGTATTACATGCATCCACTGTTTGACAGGCTGAAATTTTATATGGTTGTTTCTTGTCATATCCATTTGAGCCTATGTCACATCTTAAAAAACGTTTTGTTTTATTGAAAGTCCTCAAAACAAAAAAACACACACACATCCCCAATATCCCCCTAAAACCTATTAGCTTAATACTAACACACAAAACTATGTACATCTTCAAATACTGACGCTTAACACTCCTAATAAGAACAAAAGTCCCAAACTGACAGCCACACTCACAAACTTGAGTTAACCTAAAAAAAAGGTTAAACATGCTGAGACACATGGCACAGCCTGTGTATCTACCAAGTGCTAATTGGTTTTGTCCTTTGTTCTTTATAGGTCTCCCAGCTGGGAAAACCCCTGAATGCTTTCAGGGAACATATGTCCAAGCCAATTTCTCTTCTCATTTTTTTCTTCAGCCAGTCACTTTCCATCAGCCTGTAGTCAGTTTCCCTTTATTAAATTGTCTCCATGGAGAAACAAGAACCAGGCAGCCAATATCTCTTTACCAGATTTTTCCATGGAAACATGAATACCAGCTGCAGAATTGCTACTGAGTATACATGTATTTGTTAGAAAAAAAGCCTCATAATATTCAACATTATTTTCCATTGACGTGCTTACTCTTAAAATTTGTTACTAAATCAATCTAAGGTCCTTAATCTAGTAATTTCCCCATGCAAGAATGAGAAAAAGCACATTCATTTTTATTTTATCATGCTCTTTTAACCAGGCTTTTTCCATTGCATTGCCTAGATTTCTTAAAACTGAAGAGAGAGAGAAGGGAGAAAAAAAATAGCAGCACCCATTTCCAATCTCTACTGCACTTAAAATTAAGTGAGAAAAAAAGAAGTTATGTACCTACCATAACGTTCCATGTTAGTTTCTCTTCCTCTCGCCTTCCTTCTTGCTGGATGGGTTCGGAGGCAATCCTCGGCTCTGACTCGGCCACTTTCTATAGCTCACAAGCTCTTTACTGGCTTGAGGCTACCCCTTATCCCAGAATGCCCAGTGTCAGCTACCCAGATCTCATTTGAGATAGCTCACACTACACAATCATAGAAGATAATCCATTATTATTAAACCTGGATATACAGTAAATTGTCATAGTTTGCTTGGGAAGCAACTAAGAACAAAACATGTTAGCCAGTGAAACCATTGAAAAACTCCTCTCAATCCTCGAGGACAAGGGAAGGAGGGAGGGCGAGATGAAGGACAGCTAACATGGAACGTTATGGTAGGTACATAACTTCTTTATGTTAAGTTGTCCAATCTCGTCTTCGTTCTTGCTGGATGGGACAGTGCCCCTAGCACCTCAATCCTGGGTGGCTCATTGGAACAGATTCTTCAGAACCGTGGAACCAAAGGAAGCCTTGCCCCGGGAGACCACATCTACTTTGTAATGAGAAATAAATGTATGCTGACCCTATCTGCGAAAAATAAGACCCACAATTTCCTGTTTCAGAGACCAATCGTGAGGCAAGAGAATAGCCCTGCTGAGCCTCTCCGCTATTATGTTGGATTTCCCAGGGATATGCGTTGCTGTCAGAAAATGTTGGGAGGAAATCGCCCATTGCCACAGTCTGATGGCCTCTCGGCACAAGGGTTAAGACCTGGTTCCACCCTGTTTGTTGATGTACCAAACCACTGACATGCTGTCTGTCTGTATTGCAATAGCCCGGGCAGGGAGAGAGTCTTGAAGAGCTTGCAATGCTAGGAGCACCGCACTAATCTCCAGGACTTGATGTGCAAGTGGTACTCATGAGGTTGCCAAGTGCCTTGGACTGTCTGCCATAGATAATGCCCCCACCCTATCAAGGAAGTGTCTGTGGTCACTGTGGCAACCTGATGGGATTCCATGAAGGGTCTGCCCTGAGTCACTAGTGGGGAGACAATTTACCAGGAGAGGTATCTTTTGCAAGATTCCGTAATTAGCATCATGTGAGACGTGGGTAATTCCTGCAAGGACCACTGAAGGATTCTCATGTGAAAACATGCTAAGGGAAGTAGAAGAATGGCTGCTGCCATGGACCCTAGAGCTTGAAAAACATACTAGACTTGAATTCTTTTTGCTCCTCAGGAGAAGTGACACCTGTTGACGAATAATGGAAACACTTTCCTGAGGCAAATTTACAATCATTTTTTTGTGTCTAGCTCTGCTCCTATGCAAGTAATAGATTGACAGGGCAACAAGGCAGATTTTTCAAAGTTTATTGTGATGCCTAGTTGAGCACAGGATGTGATGGTGTAATCTCATGCCTTTTAAGTTGTTGCCTGGTGGTAGCAGTGAGGAGCCAGTTGTCCAGATAAGGAAACACCTGGAATCCTAGACATCTCAGGTGAGCCGTAACTACTGCCATGCATTTGTACACCCTGGGGGCTGTGGTGAGACCAAAGGGCAGAGCTCTGAACTGGTAATGACTGGCCCCTAGCTGGAAACGTAGAAATCTCCTGGACCGTCTGTCTATTTTTATATGATAGTACGCGTCCTGAAGATCTATGGAGCACATCCAACTGTCCTGACCCAGAAAGGGGAGAATGGACTGCAGTGTGACCATCCGGAACTTTTCTTTTCGTACAGATTTGTTTAATCTGCTGAGATCCAAAATTGGTCTCCAGTCCCTTGTCTTTTTGGGCACTAAAAAGAATCTTGCGCAAGTTCTGGATCCTTCTGGATCCTACTTGGTCTGCGGGAACTTCCTGGATGGCTCATTTCTAGCAGTCTTGAAACTTCTGTGCCTGCCTGATCCCTTAAGATTGGGTGGAACATCTGGGATGGAATTTTTTGAAACAAGAGGGGGAATCTTGTAACCTCTGGATAAAATGGATAGTACCCATTTGTCTTTTGTAATATTTTGCCAGGTGATTGGGTACAATGAAACCCTTCCCCCAACTGCCTCAAGAGATTAGCAGTAGAGCATCCCTTCAGGGACGTTGATAGGGTTTGGAAGAGAAAGCATCGCTGTCACCCTGATTTTGCGGACCCCCCTCTGCCACAAGGGTGGCATCTTTTGTTTCCCCCTCTACCCCTGGGGGAAAAAAATCACCACATGCATCAGGCAAGGGTCCCTGGGATTTTCAAAAATCACATTTTTCCACCCTTCTGACCCTTTGGGTATGGTCTGGTAGAAGTGGAAAAATGGACTCCCACATCAGAGCGTGTCTTGCCTTCCTGCTGGCACCTGATAAGAGTGTCTTTCACCTGAGGCCCAAAGAGAGAGGAGCCAACAATGGGGTATTGGTGAAGGATGCTCTGAAAGGTTCCGCAAATTGACACAGCCACAGCCAAGAAGGTCTCCTAAGAGCCAATTCTGTTCCTGCAGCTCTGCTCGCTCCATAGGCTGTGTATGAAATAAGCCTCATGGAGGAGTTGACTACTGAATTTAAAGTCACCAGCTGGGTAGCTACCTTGGCTGTGGGATCATGTAGGGTATCTTCAAGCTCGTTTAAGAGATTCCTCTGAAGCCAAGCAAAATGGGAAAGATAGTTCAGGGACCTAAGGGACAAAGTCGCTGATGAAAACATATCTGTCCATCGTACGAGAGTCTTTATTCGGTGGATGGACAAATGAGGCGGTTTCAGCTAACTCTCTCTTTGTGGCTGCTGCTACCACCATGGCATCAACTAGGACACCTTTAGTCAGGAATTGTTTCTTTGGGTGCTGTGATAAATTTATTAGTTCTTCTTGGGACAAGTTTCATGGAATCTGGAGCTAACCAAGCCTTTCGAGACACTATGGACATGAGTGGATCAAAAGGCGGAGACACCCAGGAGGTGGAAGGTCGGGAACCAAATGCGTCCAGCTATAAAGGCTCGTCCTCAGAGGGGGCTAGAGAAGTCCAACTACGCCTCTGATTAAGAATCTCGAGGATGTCCGAAAAGGAAACCTCTTCAGAGGGGGACCTTGAGGACCCCTCTGATTCATCCAGGTCTGTATCTGAGGTGACAGACTCAGGGGAGTCTTACGGCTTCCTCTTGCACTTTTTCTTCGGGAAAGCCTGCCCAGAATGCTCTGGGGAGGTTTTGGAAGAAGAGGGTTCACTCAATGGGGTGTCCTGGGGAATAGGTTCCCTACGCTTTGGGGCTGGAGGAGCAGAGGTTGGCACAGGCACAGAGGAGGATGTAGCCTATGGGACCGATAGTGGGGCTGTCTGTGGGGACTGCACTCTCCGCATGACCTCGAAAGAGTCACGGTCTCGACACAAAAAGGGCTCCGGCAAAACAGGAATCCCACTCCGAGCCAAGGGCAATGGCTCAGAGGCCGATGTGGGAGCTGAGCTCAACTGAGCCAAAGCTCAGAGGGAGAGCGGGGTCGGACAAGGGTCCTGTGCCACTTCCCCCCTTAGAGCAGAGAGTGCTTCGGCACCCAGATACCTCGATGGAAGGAAGAACAGAGGTAATCGGAGCTGAAGGAACTACTACTGGAACGTCCATCGACTCCAGCTCCAAACTAAGCATAGTCAGAGAACAAATTAAAATCGAAGCGAATGGAGCAGAGGCCTGTTGAGGTGGGCTCAAAAGCATTTTTGCAAGGGCCTGTGACTTCAGCAACCTACTGACCACTCTCTCCATGTCCTGATCCGACAACGAGGATTGAGAGGAGTGGGAAGATGAGCGATGACTGACTTTGCTCTGAAGTAAGGGTGATTGTGGCACTGAGCGAATTGACTCCAATGAAGGAGACCTAGCTCATTTGTGGCTCCAAGACTGCTCCGAGGTAACAGAGCCGACGGAGTAGTCTTGTCTGTGCTAGAGGGCACCAACATGGTTTGTCAAGCTCACAGGTCAGTTCCGAGCATGGAGCTGACGACTTCACTGACTTCAAAGATTTCACTGGCTGAGATGCTTTAGCCGGAGAATCCTGTTTCAACAATCCACGGAGGATTAGCTTGTTTTTCCTCTCCTGCAGTACCCTTGGACTAAAGGCATGACAAACAGAGCAAGAGTCCTGCAGGTGCAGAGCCCCCAAGCAGTACACACTAGTGTGCCCATCTGTCAGACACATCTTCTGACAGCATTGGTCACACTTTTTAAACCCTGAGGTTTTAACTTCCTTGGACATTTTGAAGTACCACAAAAAGGCACACTACAATAATAAAAAATTATATTAATAAAGACCTTAAAAAAGAGCCTCTAACTTAAATGGCTATCCTTAAAAGGGGGGGGGGGGGACTCTCAACTTAAATGAGTTCAGGGAACAACAGAAGTCCTAGCGACTAAGGGGTGACAGCCAACACAGCACAAAAAACAAAGGACGAGATAAGGGGGTTTACGACTAAATAAACTTACAAACTACTATAACAGAGAAAGAATATACCAATTTTTCAAGTAAATTATTTGACTTTAGAGAAAAAAAGTTATACTAAGCCTGAGCCAGTACTGGCGCAACCTCGTAACTAAAGCAACACACGAGATCTGGGTAGCTGACGCTGGGCATTCTGGGATAAGAGTTAACCTCTAGCCAGTAGAGAGCTCTCGAGCTATAGAAAGTTGCCGAGTCGGAGCTAAGGATCAGCTCAAAACCCATCCAGCAAGAACTAAGGCGAGATTGAACAACTTAGCATTAGTAGTTATGTACTTACCATAACTTGGTATCAGTGTTATCCATAGTCACCATTCATCACCTATGAGTCTAGGATCAGATATCGGATCAGAGCCGGCAACACGTAAACAGCTTAACTCAAGCTCCTCTCCTCCCATAATGCTCTGCTTCCCTCTAGCCCCTCAGATTTGGAAGTGGAAGGAGTGACAGATGACAAATCAGATCCAGTACCGGATCGAACAACCAAGGGAGATGCGACTCAGATGAGACCGTACAAGAGGGAACCACACCTACCGAGGCAGAAGGGAGCAATGAGAATTAACTGCATCCTGAGGCAAATTTCTTTCTTAAAATACTCTCAGAATTAGTGGTAATGGAGGGAAGACAAAGAAGACCCAGAGGCCAATCGTGAGTCAGAGCGTCCCTGGGGGACTCCCCCTCTGGGGAGATAAAGGCTAAGTAGCGGCTGCATTTCTGGTCGAGAGGGGAAGCAAACAGATCACAGCTCGGTTGGCACCACCAGCAGAATATCTGCTTCACCACTAGCAGACTGAGGGACCACTTGCATGGGGTTAGAATAGCTCAGTCTGCTCCAGGAACATGCATTGCATGGAGAAAGCACCCTGAGGACAGCTCCCACTCCCAGACCCTCATGGCCTCGCGAAAAAGCAGATAACATGTACCCCCTTATGTACCACACAACCACCATGTTGTCTGTGTGCACTGCTACTGTCCCTAGAGGAAGGCAGTCCTGAAAGGCTTGAAATGCAAGGAGGACTGCTCTCATCTTCACAACACTGATGTGCAATTTGGTCTCTGACTGGGACCACATCCCTTGGACAGTCTTCTCCAGGAAGTGCCACCCCCCCACCTAGGAGAGAAAAAAAGTGTCCATGGTCACCGTGGCCGCTGGAGCATGGGGAGAAAAAAGACCTGCCTGCTAGGAGGTCTGGAGAGAGTGCATCCACCAGGACAGATGTCATCGGCATACTGGAGCAAGCCATACAGGAACTGACAGAGGATGAGAAAGAGCAGACCACTGAACTACCAAGGTCCACTGCAGAACTGTCATGTAGTACCCAACCAGTGGGACTAAATAAACTGCTGCTGCCATGTACCCTAGGGCTCTCAGAAAGATACTGGAGGACGAGTCTGCTTCCAGAAGAGACTGTACGTGAGACCGGATAAGCACACGGAGGAGGAGAGCTGCAATCTCCAAGATGGTGTCCAACTGAGTGCCAAGAACTCCAGATGTTGAGATGGGGTCAAAAAGACCTGGCAAGATTCACTGTGATTCTGAGCTGATCGAAAAGATGAAGAAACTGTGTGGGAGCTGTGAGCAGCCAATCGTCGAGGTAGGGAAACACCTAGAATCCCTGCAGCTCGAGATGGGCTGCCACCACTGCATTACACTTGGTGAACACCCGGGGGGGGGGGGGGGTTTGTGGTCAGTCCAAAGTGCCGGGCTTTGAACTGAAATTGATCGGCTCCTATGCGAAAACAGAGAAATCTCCTGGACCACCTATTTTGATCTGATACTAT
Organism: Protopterus annectens; assembly: GCF_019279795.1. Taxonomy (NCBI): domain Eukaryota; kingdom Metazoa; phylum Chordata; order Ceratodontiformes; family Protopteridae; genus Protopterus; species Protopterus annectens. Next base: position 445,903,346 of record NC_056741.1, on the reverse strand, counting down.
GCATCCTGGAGATCTACAGAGCACATCCAGTCGTTATGCAGAAGAGGCACAATGGACTGTACAGTGACCATCTGAAACTTCCGACTTCTTGACTGAGAGACTTAACTGACTCAGGTCTAGAATTAGACACAGGTTCCCTGTTTTCTTGGGCACCAAAAGGAAGTGGGAGCAAGTTCCGGATCTTCTCTGTCCTGTGGGGACCTTTTGGACAGCTCTTTTTAGAATGAAGCTGATTACCTCCAGACAGGCTCTCTCTGACTGGGTGGCACATCAGGGAGAGTTATGCTTCTTGACAAGTGGTTGGAAAAAGGAATATAGTAGCCCTTGGATATAATTCTTAGCACCCACCAATCTGTAGTGATGTTTGCTCAGGCCAAAGGGTGCAAAGACAAATGGCCCTGACTGCCTCCAGGGAGGACAGTTGGGCAGTGCTTCAGGAGCACTGAAAGGGCTTCTCAGAGAAGGGTTCTCTGGAGCCCTGGCTTTGCGGGCCTCCTCTGCCCCTAGGGCAGTGTCTATCATTGAATCCTCTCCCCATCCCCTGAAAGAGGAGTCCTCTGGAGTTTCCTGAAGTGAAGACTGCGACTTACAGAATCAAATCTTCTTACTCCCCCCATTGGGTCTTGGAAAAGGACCTTTGGGGGTACAGAAAGTACAGTTGTGTACACTTACATAAATGTAGATGTTAGAGTGTATAAACTGCTGCAGTCATCACCTGTGGGTTATCCCTGCTGTGGTAGCCCTTGGCCGGCCCGAATACCAGAGTCAGTGTTTTTCTGCGTTGGCTGCTGTCGCTTGCTGCCTGACGTCAGGTCGTCAGTGCTATAAAAGAAGGCACTATTACATCAGTTTTTCTTGCCCTAACCGGTCAGCTGCCCAAGTAAATATGGTAAAGTGGTCCTGCTGGCTAAAAGCCACCGTTAGAAAAAAGAAGTTATGTACTCACCATAACATTCCATGTTGGTAGTCCATCTCACCCTTCATTTTTACATATGGTTCGGAGCCAATCCTCGGCTCCGTCTCAGCCAATTTACAAGCTCGAACACTTCTGGTTGGCTCGTGGCTAAGCAGGTATCCCATAGTGCACCAGTATAAACCCCAGATCTTGTTTGCTGCTCACTAGAAGAAAAAACCCATAATAGACAAACCAATACTAAAGGGTCTCCAATCAAAGATAACCAAATTATTATTATTCTCTCCAGATCTTCCAGGATGGGGGCAGGAGGGCGAGTTGGTAAAAATGAAGGGTGAGATGGACTACCAACATGGAACGTTATGGTGAGTACATAATTTCTTTATGTTGTGTAGTCCAATCTCACCTTCGTTTTTACATACGGGACAGTGTCCCTAGCACCTTGTTCTTGGGTGGCTCACTAAAAAATACTCCTAAGCACCGTGGAGCCAAAGGATGCTCTACTCCTGGAAGCTAAATCCAATTTGTAATGTGTAATAAAAGTGTGAGGGTTAGCCCACGTAGCTGCTGCACAATTATCAAGTGGGACCCTGGCTTGAAAAGTTGCAGAGGTAGACCGTGACCTGGTAGAATGAGCCTTAATCCTGCAGGGTAAAGGTCTGCCCTCCGAACTGTAGATAAAGACTATGCAACTGGAAAACCAGTTAGATAGTGTCACTTTAGAAACCGGTAAGCCCAATCTGGAGTCAGAAAAGGAAATGAACAGTTGATCTGATTTCCTAAATTCCTTGGTCCGCTGTAAATAAAAATGTAGTTGTCTATGAACGTCCAGCTGATGAAAACGGTATTCAGCTGCATTACAGTGATTAGGGAAGAAAACTGGAAGTTTTATGGATTTATTTAAGGTAGCAGGGGAACAAACTTTGGGGACAAAGGAGGGATTAGTACGCAGTGACACCCTGTCCTTGTGAAAGATCAAATAAGGTGGCTTAACAGACAAGGCTTGTAGCTCCGATACCCGTCTAGCTGACATAACAGCTACCAAAAACAGTCTTCCAAGACAAAAATTTCAATGAAGGTGAGTGTGAAGGTTCAAACAGGGGAGAAGTCAGTTTGGACAACACAAAATTTAAATCCCAAGAAGCCACAGGTTTTTGCAGTGGTGGTCTCAAAGGAGTGATTCCTTTCAAAAAGGTCTTGCATAGCTTATGAGACATTAAATTGTTATCTGGAAACCCTAAGTGAAAATAAGAAATTGTTGCCAATTGGACTAATAGTGGCGGCGGCAGCTTCTTGTTGAAAAAGCTCAGAGAGATATTCCAAAATCACAGGGATAGAAGCAGTGTAGGGATCTATATTCATTTTCTGTGCCCAAACGAAAATCTTTTCCATTTACTGCCATACAGCCTCCTAGTTGAAGGTTTATGGGAGGACATAAAAATATGTAATACTGAGGATGATACATCATGAAGCCTGACTAGGGATGGAACTGGAGCATTCACGCTGTCAACCTGAGGGTTTGGATTGAGGGATGTAGTGAACCTGACATGCGAGTCAACAGATCTGGAGCTGGGTCCAGGATCCAAGGATCGTCCAGGAGAAGAGGCTCGAGAAAGGGGAACCAGACCTGACGAGGCCAGTAAGGAGCAATGAGGATCAACTTGCTTCCCAGCCGAATGGCTTTCTGAATCACTTTGGAAATGAGAGGAAAAGCATACAGAAGTCCCATGGGCCAATCGTGAGCCAGTGTGTCTCTGGGTGTCTCCCCCAGAGGGGGAATGAGGGAAAAATAGCTGCTGCATTTGGTATTGACTGGGCTGGCAAAGAGGTCACAGCAAGGCTGTCCCCATTTGCGGAAAATCTGTTCCTCTGTTTCCTGTTTCAGAGACCACTCGTGAGGCAGTAGGATCGCCCGGCTGAGCTCGTCGGCTATCACGCTGGTCGTCCCTGGAATGTGCACTGCAACCAGAGAGCGCTGGGAAGAAATCATCCATTCCCAAACTTGCATGGCCTCTCGACAGAGTGGGTAAGATCTGGTACTACCCTGTTTGTTGATATACCAAACTACTGACATGCTGTCTGATTGTATCACATTAGTCCCGAGAGGAAGAAGGTCTTGAAGTGCTTGCAACGCCAGGAGCACAGCCCTCATCTCCAGAACACTGATATGCAGGTGAGCCTCATGTTCTTGCCATGTGCCTTGGACAGTCCTGCAAATATAATCCCCCCCCACCCGATCTGGGAGGTATCCGTGGTCACAGTGGCAACGGGTTGGGCATTAACAAAGGGGGCGCCCGTGATCAACTGGTTGGGAGCTATCCACCAAAGAAGGTCTTTCTTGCATGATTCTATCAGCAGGAGATAATGGAAGAACCATTGGGAAGACAGAAGCCAATGGAGAATTCTCATGTGCAACCTGGCTAATGTTACTAATAGAATGGTGGAAGCCATAGTCCCGAGGAGCTCAAGAACCCACCTCGCTTTGACCTTCTGCAATGGAAGAAAACATTGAATTTGAAAGATTAAGTTTTGTGCCCTGTCTGTGGGGAGACTAGCTGTCATGTTCACTGTCGACCTCTGCCCCTACAAAAATCACAGACAGAGGGCAATAATGCAGATTTTTCTCAGTTTATGGAGATCCCTAACTGAGCACAAAGTTGAATAGTGGTGTCTCTGTTTTGGAGGAGTAGATGCCTGATGGGGGCGGTCAGGAGCCAGTCATCCAAATACGTAAACACCTGGAATCCTTCACGTCTCAGGTGAGCTGCTACTACTGCCATGCATTTGGTGAACACCCTTGGGGCTGTGGTGAGACCAAAGGGCAGAGCACAAAACTGATAATGACTGGCTCCCAGCCGGAAGCGTAGATGGCTCCTGGATGCCTTGGCCATTTTTATATGGTAGTAGGCATCTTGGAGATCTAGAGAGCACATCCAATAGTCTTTCCCTAACAATGGGAGTATCAACTGCAGAGTTACCATCCGAAACTTGTCCTTCACGGATTCGTTTAACCTGGTGAGGTCCAATATTGGCCTCCAATCTCCAGTTTGTTTTGGTAATAAAAAGAACCTGAAGTAAGTTCCGGATCCTATCTGGTCTGCTGGGATGGACTGGATGACTCTCTTTAAAAGCAACTTGTTGATCTCCACAGTTGCCTGATTTCTGTGATTGGGTGGTACCATCTAGGATCTTCTTGGGAACAAATGGTGGAAGGAAAAAGGGTATGATATAGCCACTGATAACTCTTTGTACCCACTTGTCTTGAGTGATATTTAGCCAAGCTTTTGGATACAAAGAAATGAGACCCCCCCCCAACTGGCCCCAGAGAAATGCAGTCGGGTCTCACATCAGGAGCGCTGATAAAGCCGCACCAGAAAGGAATCACGGCTTTGCTGGTATTGCGGACCGCCCCTGCCTCTAGGGCAATGTCTCCCATTTCCTCCTCCTCCTCTGCCTCTGAAGGAGGATTCACCCTGTGTGTCTGGAAAGACCCTCGGGGACTTTTTGAACCACATTTCACCACCCCTTTGAGCTTTGGGGTATGGTCGAGAGGGAACAGTAAAACGTACTCCCACAGCAGAAAGCGTCTTTCCTTCTTGCTCATACCGAGTGAGTGTGTCCTTCATCTTGGAACCATCAAATGGGGCACTGGTGAAAGTAGACTTGAAGAGTTCCACAAAATTACACAAGCGCATCCAGGAGTGATGCCTCAGGGCAACTCCTGAACCCACTGCTCTACTCGCTCCATCAGCCACTTAGGAGATGAGCCACATGGAGAACGTAACTATATAAATTTAAGGTGGACAACTGAGCAGAGATCTTGTCAGGGACTCCCTCAGTACACGCACCTTGTATAGCATCTCCTAACTCCTTGAGGAGATCCCTCTGTAATCTCGTGAAGTGAGCGAGATAGTTCGATGATTGAAGGGTAAATGCCGCTGAACTAAAGATGCACATTCCAAATCTGTCCATCTGTCAAGAATCCTTCTATGGCAGATGAACAGAGGAAGAAGTCTTCACCATCTCCATCTTTGTGGCCGCCGCCGCCACCACCATGGCATCTACAGGAACGCCCTTAGACAACAACTCTTTACCAGGGGGGGCAGACAAACTTATTGGGTCTCCTGGGGACTGGTTCCATGGCATCAGGAGTATCCCACACCTTTCGACTAACTAGATCCATCAGATCGTCAAAAGGTGGAGACACCCAAGAGGCAGAAGGTTGACACCCGAAAGCCTTCTGACACACCGACTCATCAGAAGAGTTGACAGTGGGCCAGTCGCACCTCTGCTTAAGAATCTCCAAGATTGTCCACAAAGGAGACATCATCAGAGGATGACTTGGGGGACCCTTCCGACTCCTCGAGGTCACTGTCCGATGTCAAGGACTCATCTTGGGAGTCAACATGCTTCTTCTTACATAGCCTCTTCCGGGGTGGTTCCTCCAAAGAGCATTCCAGGGAGGCCTCAGAAGAGTGGGGGCTACAAGCCGATGGCTCCTGAGGCTGAGGGTCTCTGCTGTCTCCGGAGAGAGTAGGGGCTGAGACTAAAGTGGGTGCTCTCGGGTGAAGAGTGCTGGTACCACTGGTAGGGGCTGGGGAATGACACAGCACGCTCATCTTCTCAAACGCTGACCTCTCCAGCTCCGAAGACCTCCCCCGCTCCGAAGAGACAGAGGTTGACGTCCGGGCCAAAGCCATCGGCTCCGAGATAGATGCAGGGTCCGAGCTCACCCTGGCCGATGCACTGAGAGGAAGGCTCGGAACCAAAGAAGATTGATTCCAACCCTCCCTGTCAGCGCCGACAGGAGAGCTTCGGCCCCTGGACACGACAGACGGCACCGAGCGTGTTGGAGCTGAACCCGGCTCTAAAGCAGCGACAAAGGGAGCTGGAGCCGATAACACCAATCCCTCCAGCTCTGAAGGGCCAACATAGCTCGGAGGAGGAATAACAGATGAGGGCAAAGCTGGATCGTGTGGCTACGCAGCCAACTGGGTCGGAGCCAACAATAATTTTGGCAAGGCAGATGACTTCAGGAGTCTCAACACTACCCTCTCCACATCATGTTCCGAAAGGCTCCTGGAAGACATAGTAGGGGGATCTTGATCTAGAGGGCACTGGAGACTTAAGTAACATGGAAACCGGTAGGGAATCCACAGACTGGCTTCCAAGAAGCAGATTCAATCGCTGATTCAATCGGTTCCGAGATCGGCTCCGAAACGCTTGGAATTGACTGACACCACAATAGTGCTCTCCTTCGGCTCCGAAGGCAGTGGATTCAAGGATGCAGATTTTGACTGTTTAGAAGGTAGCTCTGAAACACCAGCTGGAGCTGGGGAAGGCCTTTTTGAAGACTTAGATTTGCCAGACTTGGAGGTAGCCGAAGAACTGGACAGAACTTTCTCAAAAGATGATTTTAGTAGACCCTTGAGTATAAGCGTGTTCCTTCTCTCCTGTAACACCATAGGAGAGAAAGCATGGCAGAACAAGCACGATTCCTGCAGGTGGATGGCCCCTTAACAGTAGACACAGCTACTGTGGCCATCCGTTAAAGACATGTTTTGGGAGCATTTCATGCACTTCTTAAAACCCGAAGGCTTGTGCTCCATAATCTCTTTAGACATTACACACACACACACACACACACACACACACACACACACACACACACACAGGAAAGGAAGAAGAATGAGGGAAGAGGGACCAGGTTCTCTAACTAAAATGGGCCTAGCCCTACAGAAGAAAGTACTACGAGGACTAGATCCTCTAACTTAAGCGGGCCTAGCCCAGAACAACAGAAATTAGGTATTCTAATTTAAACAGACCTGAAAACACGCACACACAGAAAACTGTATATAACCCTATCAATAACGGTCTTGAAAGACAACAGAATAACAGGAGCCCCTGTTAAATAGAGGAAAACCGCCACAAACTAACAAACTACCTGATAAGGAAAAAAGCGCAACGGCGCCTACACGAACTCTAAACTGGCACACAGGATACCAAACTAACAACAAGTTTAAGCTAAGAATGCACCGAAAAGGGGAAACAACACTACTGCCTAAGATAATATCACCTTACAACCGTAATAACTGCAATACAAAATTTTAAACAGAAGAATTTTAACACTTAGCCAGAGCCAAGAGAAGCACAACCGAACTAGTCGACGTGGCAAACAAGATCTGGGGTTTGTAGTGGTACACTATAGGATACCTGCTTAGCCACGAGCCAGCCAGATGTCTTCAAGCTTGTAAATCGGCCAAGTCGGAGCAGAGGATCCGCTCCGAACCATATGTAAAAATGAAGGTGAGATTGGACTACACAACATCTTATGTCTCCCTAAAGAAAGGAGCTATAAGGGGGAAGGAGGGTGGGAAAACAGGACTGCAACAGTGAATACACTCGAACATCTACATTTATGGTAAGTGTACACAACTAAATTATGTTCTTTGTGTTTCATTGTTGCAGTCATCACCTGTGGTAGGATTCCCAAAGCTGAAGAGAGGGGTGGTAGGATTAGTAAGAGACCTAGGAATGATTCAGTACGCCCTGCAGAACTGCAGATGCAAACCATGCCCTAGCCTTAGAAAATAGCGTTAGGTGGTAATGCTTGGTAAAGGTATGGACAGAATTCCAGGTGGCAGCTTCCAGGATGTCCCTGGTGGGAACTCCTCTGAAAAATGCTGTGGAAGCGGAGGCTGCCCTAGTGGAATGGGGTTTGAATAGACTTAGGGGGGTTTCCCATGCAATCTGTAGCATAAATGGATACAGTGCGATATCCATTTGGAAATGGTTTGTTTGGAAATGAGCTTCTCTGCCCCTGGGGAAAGCTTACAAGTAGTTGGTCTGTTTTCCTGAAGGGTTTAGTACTGTCCAGATAGTATCCGAGTGGTCTGTGCATGTCTAGTAAGTGCAGAATTCTTTCCCCCTTGTTCTGAGGGTTAGGAAAGAAGATGGGTAGATGTATGGCCTGGTTGAGAGCTGCATTAGATACCACCTTGGGCATAAAGGAGGGATTAGTCCTCAGGGAAACCCTGTCTGCATGGAAGATGATGAATGGCCCAATGGCCATCTGTGCCTGAAGTTCTGAAACCCTTCTGGCTGAGGTGATAGCTAGGAGAAAAGCTGTCTTCCAGGAGAGATATCTTAGTTCTGCGGAAGCAGCAGGTTCGAAGGGTGGTAAAGTTCGTTTTTCCAAAACATAATTCAGGTCCCAGGCTGGAGTGGGTGGCCTTCTGGAGGTCTGATATTAGAAGTCCCTCTGAGGAAATGTTTAATCAAAGGATGGGAGACCAGGGGCTGTTCTGTATCAAAATGAGCTGAAATGGCTGAGGCGTGGATTTCAATAGAGGAGAAGAAGAAGCCACTATTAAGTAGTGCCGCTAGGTAGCCCAGGAAGGTTGTGAGGTATTGCCCCCTCTGTACTGGCTCCAGAAACAGAATCTTTTCCATTTTCCTGAGTAAGATTTTCTGGTGCTGGGCCTTCTGGCCTTTGCGATCATGTCTAAGACCCGTTTGCTTAACAGGGGCCCCCTTGTTTACCTTTAGAGTATTAGCCATGCTGATAGTTTGAGAGTCTGCAGGTCGGGGTGCAGCATTCCCCCCACACCCGAGTTAAGAGGTCTGAGATCAGGGGAAGCTGCCTGGGAGACTAAGGTCAGGCTGCACAGTAAGGGGTACCAATGTTGTCTGGAGCAATGAGGATGGCCTTTGGTCTCTCCTCCTTTATTTTGATCAATACCTTGGGAATAAGGGGCAGAAGAGGGAATGCGTACACAAAGAGGGTGTTCCTAGGGGAAGGTCAAGGCATCCACCTTCCACGCTAGGTGGTGATATTCCCGGTTACAGAATTTTTTCAGCTTATGGTTGAGATGCGAAGCAGAGAGATCCACCTCCAGAGTGCCCCACACCGGAGTGATTTGTAAAAAGATTTTTTTGTGGAGCTGCCATTCGTGGGGGTCCAGTAAGTTTCTCTTTAAGTAGTCTGTCAGGGTGTTGTTGATCCCTGGTAGGTAATGGGCTATCAGGTGTAGAGTCCCATGGAAGACGCTGTCAGATAGAGATTCATGGCTAGCCTGCACAGAGGATAAGATTGGGTTCCTCCCTGGTTGTTGATGTACCACATTACTGTGGTGTTGCCTGTTTTGATCAGAACAACTCCTGGCTTGAGATGGGGTTTGAAGGATGTCAGAGCCTTTTGTACTGCCATCATTTCCTTCTGGTTGATGTGTAAGGGAAGGTGCTAGGGGTCCCAAAGACCTTGGGTGCACTTACCTTCTAGGTGAGGTCTCCAAGCTATGTCTGAGGTGGTGGTAATGGTCTACCTGGTTGAGTGGAGGGTGAAGGAAAGACCCTTGTTCTGGGCACAGGGCCCTGCCCACCAGAGAAACTCGGCCCTTATACAGGGGATCAGAGGTAGAGAGGTCATTAGAGGTTGAAAGTGCTGACACCAAAGATTCTTTAGGTACCACTGAAGTTTTCTCATGTGAAGCCTGGCCAGACGAGTTAGAAGGATGCAAGATGCCATGTACCCCAAGGCTTGCAGGAACTTCCTCACAGTGAGGTGACTTCTGAAAGCCAGCTGGGTAAAATAGAGAGGCAAAAAGCTCTGCTTTTCTGGGGACAGGAAGGCCATTTGGGATGCTGTGTCCAGCAGTGCTCCCATGAAAATGATCTTCCTGGAGGGTGTTTGCCTTGATTTCTTCTCATTCAATGTGTACCCTAAGGAGGTTAGGAGGGTTTTGACAAAGAGGAGGTTCTTGAGGAGCTTTGCAATCTGCCTGAAAGAGGCAGTCATCCAGATAAGGTTAAATTTGTATATTTTTCTGTCTGCAAAAAGCTATGGCCGGGGCTATGCATTTGGAGAATACCCTGGGAGCAGTAGATAAGCCAAAGGGTAGCGGAGAGAACTGAAAGTGTTGTGAGCCTGCTCTGAAGCGAAGGAATTTCTTGCAGGATTTCCTTATGGGGATGTGGAGGTAGGCATCTTTTAGATCTAGGGTAACTAACCAGGCATTTTTTTGTCAGCATATGCAGCAGCAGCTGCTGCAGTTAGCATTTTGATTTTGGGGATCACCAAGGTGGTGTTCAGAATGGATAAATCCAGGATGGGGAGCCAAATGCCCTCTTTGTCTGGGAACAAGGAATAGTCTAGAATAAAAGCCTTTGCCTGTCTGATCAGAGGGGACAGGTTCTACTGCCTCTTGGGATATGAGAGTTTGGACTTGTTTCAATGCCTCTGCCCACTGATTTGAAGGCAAGTCTGGGCACCCTCTTGGAACTGGGAGTTCATCGAAGGAGAATTTGTATCCCTGAAAAAAGATCTTTAAGACTCAATGCCCCTTTGTTACAGAAAGCCAAATTTCTTTGCAGAGGGAGAGCCTACTTCTTAGTTTTTGGTGAGTGAAGAGAGGACAGAGGGGGGAGAGGGAGTCCATGAGAGTTTTTGCCATAGAGGGAGGACTTAGAACGCCCTACCTTTGGAGTGGAAGTAGTTCCCTGATCGGTTCTCTGCTGTCCTTTGTCCTTGGGATAGGAGTCTGGGTGGTCTGCCCCTGTCTACTAGGTGCAGGAAAAGACCAGTGTTTTGAGGGAAAATTACTGCTGAACCTAGGAGGTTGTACCTGAAGGAAATCTTTTACTGTTTGCATAGATTTTGCTTGGTCTTGCATCTTTTTAAGCACCTCTTCTGCTTTTACTCCAAACAAGCGGTCCTTTAGCCAAGGATGCATCAAATAATTTAGATTTGACATGATCAAGGAGAGGTTGTTCCTTCAACCATGCATGTCTCCTAATGACAGATCCTGACACTGCTACCTTGCTTGAGGCTTCTAGGATGTCATATCCACAGTGAAATCTTTTAATAGTCCTAAAGTGTGTTAATATTTTAACATGTGGAACTGACAGGTGAGTGCTCGGATAGCTAAGGTTGCAAAGGTGTATACTTTTTACCCCAACTGTCCAGAGCTCTGGAGTCTTTGTCAGAAGGAATGGGATTCTTTGCATTACTAGCCTTAGCTCCTTTTGGTCCCTGTGTAATGCCCTTCAGGTCTGCAGCAGAATTTCTGTACAGGTATTTGAGAATCCGGTACTCTGGAATACCGGTCAGTTTTATGGGAGCAGGTGGGAGGGCGTCAGGAGTTAAGCTGGACTCATGGAAGACATCATCAACCACCTCTAAGATTGGAGGGATGGCCAAGGGTCTGTGCTGGGGCAGGTCTAGAAACTCAGTCTTTTCTTAGACTGACGGAAGTCCTAGGATTCCCAGTGGAAATGTTCCCAGAGGGTGTGAAGGATTTCCCCAAGGGAAAGATCTTCCTGTGGGGAGGCAGAAGGAATGGATTATTCTGCATCTGAATCCTCATAAGCCGTTAGAGGTTGCTGCTCCTCTTCAAAATCTGAATAATCAGACTCCTTAAAATCCTGTTCTGTCAGTATTTCAAGAGAAAGGTCTCTTTCCCTTTTAGAATGTGTGGCCTGACTACCCCTGATAAGGGTGATAAGATCCTCCACCATTTTAAGCATTTGTGCTTGGGGTGATGGAGCAAGAGTAAAATGGTGGTTAGATGTAGTTTTTCTAGGAGTGGCCTTGCCTCTAGGCCTAACAGTATCCATTGGTCTGACAGAAACGGTAGTCGGAGAAGACATTGTTTTTTGTCTAGATCTGGTAGTGCGAAAGACCTCCTCAGAAGCTGGTGCCTTCAGCACGGCTCCAGACCCTACCAAGGCAGAGACAACCGAAGGCTCGGAAGATGAAGATTTCCATGGCATACCGGACTCCGAAAGGTTCTCAGTAGAGGCCTGCAAAAGGTATCGAATCAGGCATCCGGGGTTGCAAAGCCACCCCCACATCTCTATCTTTAGCCTTACTTTTTTCAGAATGTCTACGGATTGTTGGCTGACTGACGCCATTTCAGAATGCAAAGATAGAAGAGGAAAATACCTGGCTACAATAAGAGCTCTATGACGAATGGTTCTCATGTCAAAGAGGGCACAGAACCAGCAACAGGGGACGTCGTGGTCTGGGCCTAAACAAGTGACACAGTATGAATGAAAGTCTCTGTGTGGTATTTGCTTTCCACAGGCGACACAATTAACTTTTTCAGACATCGATTAGTGCAAGAAAAAAGGATCCCCAATGGGGTACTTAGCTTTAGAAGTTTTCAGCTGTAGTTCAAACTCTGGTAGTGACAGACTGGCACATTTGCGAACTGCTTCTGCTACATGCTCCAAGGCAAGAAAGACTAATGTAATGGCATCGGCTGTCTTCCTTTATAGCACTGATGACCTGACTTCAGGCAGCAAGCAACAGCAGGCTATGCAGAAAAACATGGACTCTGACTCTGGTATTCGTGCGGCTGAGGGCTATCACAACAGGGATAACCCACAGGTGATGACTGCAAAAGTGAAACACGAAGAAAGTACAGTTTTGTACCTACCATAAATGTAGATGTTCGAGTGCTAATACAGCTGCAGTCATAACAGATGGGTTCTCCTGCCGTCAGGCGGGTCCTCGGTCGGCCGAATTCCAATGTCTAGGTCCGGCGTCGGTTGTCGTCGCTTCTTCCCTGACATCAGTGCGACAGGGGTATAAAGGAACCAGCCGATGCCATTTTCTTCAGTTTTTCTTGCCCCAGATGTCAGGTGCCCCCATAAGGAAGGCAATAATAAATTAGTGTGATAATGCAGTGCTATATAATCAAAATACAGTAGTTGCAAGCAAATACATCATAAATGAAAACCCCAATCAGGTTGTAAGAGGGTGTGTTAGCCTATATGCCTGTCCCAAGAGGGGAAGGAGGGGGGGAAACCTGGACTGCAGCTGTATTAGCACTCGAACATCTACATTTATGGTAGGTACAAAACTGTACTATGTTCATCGTGCATACAGCTGCAGTCATAACAGATGGGTAGAATCCCAAAGCTAAGAAAGGGGTGGTAGGCACTAGTTGGAACTAGGAGGAGCCAAAATGCCCTGCAAGACTGCAGTGGCAAAGCCTGCTCTAGATTTGGAGTATAATGGTAGGTTGTAGTGCTTGGAGAAGGTATGCACAGAACTCCAACTGGCTGCTTCCAAAATATCCTTGGTAGGAACTCCTCTGAGGAAGGCTGCAGAGGTGGCTGTGGTTCTGGTGGAATGAGTTCTAATGCCTGTAGGAACAGTTTTGCCATGAAAGGAATAGCAAAAACGTATGCAGTGGGCTACCCATTTTGAGATTGTCTGTTTGGAAATTGGCTTCCCTTGAGCTCCTACCGCATAGGCCACAAAGAGCTGTTCTGATTTTCTGAAAGGCTTTGTTCTGTCCAAATAATAACGTAGTTGCCTGTGGATGTTCAAGGAATGTAGTAATCTCTCCTTTGTTTTGAGGATTAGGATAAAAAGCAGGTAAATGTATGGCCTGATTTAAAGCTACCCTGGATACCACTTTAGGCATAAAGGACGGGTTGGTTCTTAAGGAAACTCTGTCCTGATGGAAGATGATAAAAGGCTGGACAGCCATGAGAGCCTGTAGTTCTGAAACTATACGAGCTGAGGTGATAGCCAGAAGGAAAGCTGTTTTCCAGGACAAATATTGCAAATCTGATGAAGCAGCTGGCTCAAAGGGAGGTAAGGTCAATTTTTCCAGAATGAAATTAAGATCCCAAGCAGGTATTGGTTGTTTCCTTGGAGGCCTAAAATTCTTAGCCCCTCTGAGGAACTGTCTTAAGAGAGGGTGAGAGAATAAAGGTGGATCAGTGTTGTATTCTGCTGAAATGGCTGAGGCATATATTTTGATGGAGGAGAAAAAGTCCGCTGATTAGCAGTTCAGTCAAATATTGTAGTATTTGAGGTAAATTCAATTTTCCAGAATCCTGCCCCTTTTTCTCATTCCAGACACAAAAACGTTTCCATTTTGCGGAGTAAGCTTTTCTAGTTGATGGCCTTCTGGCCTCCAAAATGACATCCTGCACCTCATTGGAGAGTAAGGCCCGTTGAGATGCTAAGGAATCTTCCATGCGGCTAGATTGAGTGTTTTTAGCTGGCTGTGAAGAGTTTTGTAACTGTGCTGAGTCAGAAGAAGAGGCATTCGAGGCAGGGTCCATGGAGGGGAATGCGTCAGGCTCCTCAGGAGTGGGTACCAGTGTTGCCTCAGCCAGTCCGGAGCAATGAGAATCATCTTTGGTCTGTCTGCTTTGGTCTTTAATAGAACTTTGGGCAGCAGAGGAAGAGGAGGGAAGGCATAAACTGTCATTGATGTCCAACTGAAAGGAAGAGCGTCCACACTCCAGGCCTTTGGATGGAAGATCCTTGAGCAGAATTTTGTCAATTGATGATTTTTGTGGGAGGCAAAGAGATCTATGTCTGGCCTTCCCCATTCTTGGATTATTTCTGTAAAAACTTTTGGATGCAATTTCCATTCGTGAGGATCTGTCATATTCCTGCTTAGGTTGTCTGCCAGGGTGTTTTCCTTGCCTGGCAAGTACTGTGCTTGTAGTTCCATTTGTAAGTCCATGGCCATGTTCCAAAGTGACATGGCCAGTCTGCATAGGGGGCAAGAATGTGTTCCTCCCTGTTTATGTACCACATAACTGTGGTGTTGTCCGTTCTTATCAATACTTGACCTGGTTGTAGAAGGTCCTTGAAAGCTATAATAGCATTTATTACTGCTAGCATTTCTTTTTGATTGATGTGAAGGTGCTTTTCTTTTTGGGACCATTTGCCCTGAATGCACCGATCTGTCATGTGCGCCCCCCAGGTGTAGTCCAAGGCGTCTGTTGTGATGGCTTGAGGCTTGCTGAATGGAAGGCCTGTGTTTGATTGACATGCTTGAGCCCACCACAGAAATTCTTTTTGCAGACATGGAATTATAGGTATTATTGTTTCCAAACTGTGGCTGTGCTGAGACCATATGTTTTTCAAGTACCATTGTAGTTTCCTCATGTGCAGCTTTACACATGGGATTAGTAAGATGCAAGATGCCATGAATCCCAGAGCCTGCAGGATTTTCCTTGCATTCAGCCTGGTGCAATTTGCTAGTGTTCTGAAATATTGTATTAGTTGCCCCTGCTTCTCTGGCGTGAGGTAGGTCATCTGGGTGTTTGTGTCCAAATTGGCACCCAGGAAAATTATCTTCCGAGATGGTATTAGCCTTGATTTCTTTTTGCTGACTGTGTATCCCAGAGATTTCAATAACATTATTACATAAGCCAGATGTTTCATTAGAATATGCTTGCTGTCCGCTTGGATCAGGCAGTCATCCAAATAGGGGTATATTTGTATCCCTTGAAGTCTGCAGTATACAATTACTGATGCCAAAAAACTGCTGAAAGTGCCGACTGCACACAATGAGAGAACACTGGTAAAACCAAAAACAACTTTATTGTTGCAAACTGTATCTGAATGATCCAGTGAAGGTAAGCGCTGGCAAATAACCCGCCTTCATCAGACCTGTCTGATGAAGGCGGGTTATTTGAACTCGCCGAAAGCGCTTACCTTCACTGGGATCATTCGTATTACAGTTTGCAACAATAAAGTTGTTTTTGGTTTTACCAGTGTTCTCTCATTGTGTGCAGTCGGCACTTTCAGCAGTTTTTTGGTTTTTTCAATTTGTTGGTCGCAATTACTGATGCCAGGCATTTCGTGAATACTCTGGGCGCAGTAGATAAGCCAAAGGGCAATGCGGAGAATTGATAATGGGTCGAACCTGCAAGAAATCTGAGGTACCTTCTGCACTTTTGTCTGATTGGGACATGCAGGTATGCCTCCTTGAGGTCCAATGTTACCAGCCAAGACTCCTTGCCCAGCATGGGAAGAAGTTGCTGTAGAGTGAGCATCTTGAATTTTGGTACGAGTAGAAATGTGTTTAGGATGGAGAGATCCAAAATAGGTCTCCAATCTTTTCCCTTCCTTGGCACCAGAAATAGCCTGGAGTAAAAACCTTGACCTTGTTCGTGCGTAGGTACCTCTTGAATAGCTTTCATGTTTATGAGATCTGCAATTTGTTTTTGTGCCTCTGCCCTTTGTGTGGCAAGTTTGGCATGCCTCTCATTTTTGGAAGGGTGTGAAAATGGAATTTGTAGCCTCTGTTTATAATGTCCAGGATCCATTTGTCCTTTGTGACAACATGCCAGTTTTTTGAAAATAGTGCCAGCTTTCCTCCTAAGGGGGGTGCCATTTGAAACCTGGTTGGCATGCAAAGGGGAAAGTCATTGGGTTTGCTTTCTGAAAGATTGCGGGTTGTCCTCGCCACGTCTTTGTGTAGGGGCTTGCCATTGTCTGCCTCTATACGATCCTTGGGATTTTCCTCTGCCCCTCGGGCGCCTGTATCTGCATCTTTGGGGTCTATCTGTGGCAGGAAAGGACCAGTTTTTGGAAGGCCAATTTCTACTAAAACGTGGGGGTTGAACCTGTAGAAATTCTTTCACAGTTTGCATTGATTTAGCCTTTTCCTCCATTTTCCTTAATACCTCCTCAGCATTAGCACCAAATAGTACATCCTTTTGAAGTGGTGCATCTAGTAATTTAGCTTTGACATGATCAGGCAAGGCTTGTTCCTTGAGCCAGGCATGCCTACGTATGACTGATCCTGTAACAGCACCTCTACATGAGGCCTCTAGAGCATCAAAACCACATTGTGAGGTATGCTTACCCACTTGTTCCGCAATATGTATCAAATCCTGCAACTCCTTCAAGTCTGGTTGTTCAGGTTGTGACATTTTACTCTTCAACTGTGATAACAAAAACTGTTGGTATTTTAGCATATGAAACTGACAGTTTAAGGCCCTCATGGATAAGGTAGCTGAGGTATATACCTTTTTCCCCCACCTTTCTAAGGATCTGGAATCTCTCTTGGAGGGCAATGGATTTTTGGCAATGGAGGCCTTAACTCCCTTGGGGCCCTGTGAGATGGTTTCTGGGTCAGCAGCATGGCTTTTGTAAAGAAATTGGTGTGAATCAGGAACCCTGTAGTACCTGCCAGGCTTAAATGGAGCTGGGGGTAGAGAGTCCGGGTTAAGGCAGACCTCCGAGTAAACATCATCTAGTATGTCTAAGACAGGAGGTATAGCCAGAGACCTATGCTGAGGTAACAAGAGAAATTCCCTGAGCCTTTTCTTGGAATCTGAATAATCCTGGCCTTCCCAGTGGAAGTGTTCCCTTAAGGTATGCAAAGTTTCCCCACATGAGTAATCCTCAGGGGGGGATACAGAAGGGATGGACTCCTCCGCATCAGAGTCTTCAAACGGGGAGTAAGAATGTTCCTCATCATCAGAGTGCTCTGAAATAATGGAGCCCTGGTCAGAGGAGGGGGAATCTTCCTCCACTCTGGGCCTTTTGTCCGGTGGGGGCTGGGAACCTCTGATTAGAGTAAATAAATCCTCAGCAATTTTAAGCATCTGTTTCTTAGGCATGGGGCCTGTAGATGGGCCCTGAGTAGCTGGTCTCTTAGGGTGCAAGGATGCTTTAGACTTGGTGAAAGCCTTGATGGAGAAAGAAGAGGAAGGTCTGAAGACACCTTGAGTGGAGGTAGACCTGTCCACATTCTGAGTTTCAACGCAAAGAGTGGCTTCGGTATCTGTAGTCGGGGTGTGGGCAGAGGAGCCTGCGACCTCGGGTACAGGAGACACCGTCAAAGAAGTGTCGTCGGTAATCAGGGGCTGCGTAGGCGCCTCACTGAGAACCGGACCACGTGTAGTCTGCTTTGGCATGGTGTCGGTAGAGGCCACAGACCTCGTGTGGCGGTCCTTGTCTTTGCGTTTTTTAGACAAAATCGGAGTCGGAGTATCCGACGACATAGTTAGTTAAATGCTTTCCCAAAATAATGCTGGGCGAACTCCGCCCGACGCTTAATAGTGCGTTTGTTGAAAGTAGCGCAAACGATAGAACGAGACGTCGTGGTCTGGGCCTAAACAAGGTATACAGAGGGAATGGAAATCCTTATGCGGTATTTGCTTCCCACAAGAACTACAATTATTAACTTTGTCTGACATCGGTCTGAGGCAAGAAAAGTTACCCCAACGGGGTACTTAGCTTTTAAGAAGACTTCGGTTTCCAAATTTCGTAATATCAGGAACTGGCCGACCGGCACTTGCGAACTGCTTCTGCTTCGGGCACCGTGCGGCAAGAAAGACTGAAGAAAATGGCGTCGGCTGGTTCCTTTATACCCCCTGTCGCACTGACGTCAGGGAAGAAGCGACGACAACAGACACCGGACCTAGACTTTGGAATTCGGCCAACCGAGGACCTGCCTGACGGCAGGAGAACCTATCTGTTATGACTGCAGCTGTATGCACGATGAACATCAACTTGATCCCTACAGTCAACAGTGTCTTCCCCTGTTGCTCACTGCAGGTTAATGTTCCCTTTATGGTTGGTCCAAAGAGTGTTGAACTATTGAAGGGAGCATTGGTGAATTATGCCTTAAAGGCCTCCGCAAACCCACATAAAGCAAGGCAAGGCATGATGCCTGATGGTGATGTCTGTGCTCGCCACCCATGAGGTACCTTCTGCAGCACTGGATATCAACCTCATGGACAAATTAGCTACAAACATGAGTGGCAAGCTTGGGAGAAACGGTCTTAAAGTCCTCCACTGGCATGGACTCAGAGGGTAGTAGTAAGCTCCTTGATCAAATCCCTCTGAAGATGGGTAAAATGCATCAGGCTAAACAAAGCCGATGTCACTACCCACTTTCCAAATCTATCAATCGCTCTCGACTCGAGACTGGGAAGATGGACAGATTAACTCTGTTCTGTCAGCTCCTTATTGGTGGTGGCAGCTACCACAATCACATTAACCGGAACTGCCTTGGACCAAAAGGTCTTGTTGGAAGGGGGACACAAACACTTATCCACTCTCTTCGGCACTGGCTGCACTGTCAGGTTCCTTCCATGCCAAGTCAAAAAACCTTCCACAGTCCTGAGCCAAACAATCTGTCACAAAATCACAAACCAGAAAACATAGTAACTTAAAACTACAGAAACCCCAAGAGATATGAAGTTCCAAGAGAAAAATTTCTTCACAAAATTAAACTTCAACAACACAGAAAATGGTGCCAAATGCCAAAAAATGGGAGGGGTAGAACAATGACGCTAACATGAAAACCTGACACATGAATCAGAAGAAAACTAAGATGATTAAGAAAATTAAGAGAAAACCCAAAGGATAAACCTACTTTGTTCAAAATTATAATCCCAGAGGAGCTGAGCAATCTGCGTCTGACTCTAATCGCAGCAAACAAGATCTAAGGGGTTAGAGAGCAGCAGAGCATTATGGGAGGGAAGCAGCTTGAGCTAAACTGTTGTCTAACTGCTGCCAGCTCAGATCCGATGTCGGACCCTAGATCCATACGCGATGAATGGTGACTAGGATAACATCAAATCTTTACTTTATAGCATGTAAAGAAAACCACAGATCACAAAAATAGTGATAGCAAGAAAAAATGTCTTCCTCACAATTAACTTTCTCCCTCCTCTACTCCTCCCCAAAGCATTATTTGAACATTAATGACAAGTAGGGCATATGCTTTAGAGTCCCCCACAAGTCCAACAAATACTGAAAAAGTCCAATATTTTCAGATTTTCTTGTTCTGTCATACTTCACACATGTACTTTTTGCACTGTAATCCCATATTAAGTTACTGGTTTTATTACTGTTTATCTCTATCTCTGAAATCCTGTTTCTGTTTCATTTCCACCGTAATGTGAATTCTTCAAGTCAGTTCTCGTGCTTTCTTCCTTCACGCCAACATTTTCCATTGCAACACTGGAACAAGTTTCACAGGTACAGTCTTCTCTGTGGTCTTTTATTACCAGAAGAACAAGCAGCAGAATCACTGTTTCACAGCTCAATTTTTTGTTGGACAAACTTTTGTATTTCCTCCTTAGCATGTACTTAATCAAAAATCATTTTGTCCCTCCAGGAAAGAATATTTTGAAGCTAGCTGGGTACAGTTTGAATTTCACACCAAAGTTACAAACATTGAGGTGTCCTAACTACCAACCAACCAGCCAAGATCAGTCAAGCCTGGAAAGCAATACAGTAACATTAGTCACTCATCTAGCTCCTAATGTTAGCAAACTAGATATTTTGTAAAAGGCCTTCGGATGTGAAAACATTGTGTTTAGTAGTACTAATGTATGGAGTACGATGATGATGTTCATTGCAAGTGGGATTCCCAAGTACGACCTCACAAACGCAAATAACAATGAAATATTTCTGACAAGTCTACAGTATCCCCTGCTACTTTCCTTGTGTTAGGCTCAAAAGTATGTGGATGTAGTGTTCAAATATCACAAAAAATATCCAGAAATCAGGGGCATAATCTTAAAACAAAGCATCATGTTTATTCTCAAAGTACACAGAACAAGGACACTTTTACAATTACGTATGTTATGATAACAGGTCTGCAAAGTTATATGCAACAAGACACAGCTAATAGTATGGAGATTGAGTTGGACATTTGTGAAGTCAGTAATTAAACTCAAATATGGTTTCTGGGCCTATTAAAAAAGACAACTGGCAACAGAAATACAAATGAAGCCCAACTCAATGCACCATAACAATGCAAAACTTAGACTCTAGATGCAATGAAACGTGTAGCACAAACAAGAGCAGCACAATTGTGCTGAAGAGGAAAAAATAAGCTTTTACAGACTGGGATAACATTTGATTAAGGTTATGCATATAAATAGGTGCTATGCAAACAGTCCTACAGCTATGAACTCATTCACTCCAATGGAACTCAGGACGTTTGCGCTGTAACTTCCAATGGGCGGAGCCTAAGCCTTTTGACAGAAACAAATTATGTCCTCATTTCAAACAAATGTTCAAATCACTGGGACCATAGGAGTTGTGTCAGAAATATAAATGACAAACACTTTTTGCAGTGATAGGATTTCTTTAAGTTCTAGGTCTCAAACCTAATTTTCTAAGGCACGGTAAAACGCAGTAACTATACATTTGTGATATTTTGTAAACTTACAATATCTTGGCAACCACACAAGTTACATACATACTGTCAAGCAGCATTTTTATTCATCTACCTGTGCGCTTTCATATCAGGCTAAGGAGTTCTGTTACTTGGTCGAGATATTTAGAAAAATGTGAAATTATATGAGTAAATTAGTATCTACTGACCTGCACTAGATACAGGTCAAACATTAATACAGTTGAGTTTGCCCATTCTGTCAGCTTTAAGATGAAAACTTTTAAAACCTTGTACATAGCATGGTTTTGGAATTACTGATGCAAATATGAACAAGCAATATCTGACGCCTAGAGACGTCAGGAGGAGGTAACTGCAGATGCACCTGGAGACATCACTTGGATGTAATGAGTTAATACAATCCATACATTTTACTCCTCTGTTAATGATAACCCAAGCATGTTCTACGGGTCTATATCATGTTGTGGAACTCTTAAAAGTCCGAATATCATATGGTCGACACCATATGATCGAACTTTTAAAAGTTTGAACGTTTCAACAGAGATCTTTGTACAGTGCAGAAAGGGAAGATTTCCCTTCTCTGTACTGTAGTGCGATCTCGGAGTTGGTATATTTAAAGAGCAGGGGGTGTGGGGGCCCCTGCCCCCCCAATGTGGGGTGCAGGGGTGCTTGCCCCCCACATGGGCAGTGCAGGGATGCTTGCCCTCCCCTGCTTAAACTGTTCAGGTATGTTTTTCTTTGGTTTATTTTTTTTTATTACATTTTTGAACTTTTAAAAGTTCAATCATATGGTGTCGACCATATGACGTTTGAACTTTCAGAAGTTCAATTATGTAATACAGATGTGTTCTACGCACTTGATTCTATGCTGTGGTAACTACAAATGAACATATACATTCTCTTATGCTATACAGCTCATGTAATTTTCTGAGAATTACTCTGTACAAGCAAGGAAAAAAGTCAAACATAACTATCTTACTGCTTTAGCAACCATAAAGAATTTCTTCAATAAATAAAGTTTTCAGTGTTATATATGTTTGGGTCTGACAAATCAAAGAAATAGTACTCTATTTCAAAAGCTCACTACATCTTTAAAACTGGCTGGCATCAATTAATTGAAGTATCTGAATGCAGTATTATCAAAACGTTTGGATATAGCTATGATCTCCACTTGAACTAAAACACTGAAAGCAGTAACAAAGTATTACCAAGTACATACAAACTTGAAGGGAAACTGGGTGTAACATGTTATCAATAGAGAGTGAAGTTATCACCAGGCATAGACTACATAAATGACATGCAGACGAATTTTGCACAAACTTCATCAAAGAGTCATATTATGTTCTTTTACACAGTTAATGTGCACTGCTGAAAATACCAAGCAATCAACAAAGACAGATCTCAGCACTACAGGTGATTTTTCTAGTATGCTAGCTACCCTTTCAGAATAATGCATTAAAGACAGACTGCATTTTAAAAAGTTTATGTATCCTCACAGACTCAACTACCCTAGAGTTATTACAACATAAATTCTTCCCTTAAGTACTGTGTCATGTCAGGTGCTGTTCTCACTGCATAACATGCACACCTGCAAATACATTTACCTTTCTCACTGTCCAAGCCAGTAGGCAACACAAACCATTACTCACTGCAGTCACGACAGTGTGTTGCCCTGAAATGAAAAATAATTAAGTGCTTCAGGTGATGCATGGACCCACACTTACAAAAATGAAGACTTACCTGTGTTTAGGCAACATTTGTATGTGTTGCATGAATATTCACATTAAATCTGTGCGTTAACACAGAGTTATTTTAACATCCACAGGGGAAGTACTGGAATAAAAGGATCTACTTTGAGTCCCAAACAAATCAGCATGTGAAGAAGTTTAAAATTACTACAAAGTATGTTGCCTGTGTTGATTCCATCTAGGTTACTACAAGCATTTACCACAGCTTAATAAAATATTTACAGACTTTAAATAGCACTCGGATTTAGACCAAACACTGACTTGAGTTCCAAGGCTAAGTAATGTCCATTCTGTTTAACTTCTATTACAGCTATCATCAATAGCGGATAATATTAATAATAGCTTTTCAAATGGTTTGACCAGAATTTAGTTTAATGAATGCATAGTGACTTATCACTGGCAGTTGCAGTTCCTAGGTTAAAAAAATTTAGATGTTGTTATATTAAGCACTTAAAAGGAGAGCATAGTTTCATAAACACGGTATTCTAGGGATCGCATGATTTTAGTCCATCCGAATTTTCTCTAAAAAAAAGCTGTAAATGAAGGTCTCCTTACTTTGTCCAAAGTTATAATTTTATATCAGTCTTAACAAAAAAAAATTCTAAGCTTGTTTCCTGCCTTTCCTGTGGGTAGTCTAGTCTGGATATAGATTTGCTGTGTCCAGGACTATTTGTAGGCTTCTAGGCCCCCAAGCCTTTCTGTGTTGGAGGGAAGCCTTCTAGCTTCAATTTGTTTCTTAGAACTAGCCAGTTTTTTGTTTCAGCACTCAAGCCTGTTTCTTTGAGCTCAGCACTTATTCAGAGTTAATTGTAAGCACTAAATAAGCTACAAATTACTACAACACTCGACTTTCCTCACTGTCTAGAGGAAAACACTTTCTAGTCCTTAACAAATAAGCACCTATCCAGGCATGTCTAAGGGTCAGCTCCCGGTGATTTCTCCTGTCTACCTGATGAATCTGGGCATCTTGGGGCAATGCAGTAATTGCCTCATGTACACAGACAACCCTCTCCTCCTACCACCCAACACTACAACCTGTGAGAGATGCCATTATATAGCCAAACTGGAAGCAAAGCTCTCTTCACCCAAGACTGGACTAGACAGTCAAGAGGAGAAGGTAAACACTTGCACCACACCACACTCAGCACATAGTCCCTCAAAACCTACACCACCAAAACACACACATAGAAACACAAAACACACACCTACATTCGCTGAGGCTCTCAGTAAAAACCTGCCCAAGCAACAGGGACCTACAAAGAAGAAAAACAAGCAACCTCCACCCCACAACACAACCCAAATGACACATATCCCACAAACTCAGTGTGCCACTCAAACACAGCCCATAAGGCATAACAACTGACCCAACACTCTAGTCATAGGTGACTATAGTCAGGCACACTAATGTTCCACTCACCAGGCTAAACAAGGAGAAAGTTACTGTCAGCTGCCTGTCGGGTGCCAGGATCCGCCACATAACGCATGCACTCAGGTCACTCCACAACAAGTACAGATATGAATGCCATTGTCCATGTTGGTGTGAATGACCTGAGACGTACCTCCTTGGACTACATGAAAAGGGACATGGAGGAGCTGTCCGATCTTGTAGCCCAGGCAGGTATGACCCTAGCCTTGAGTAGCATCCTGCCATCACCCAGAATGATACCATAGTGCAAGGATAAAATGACTGACTTCAAATCAACAATTGGCTAAGCTTCTGGTGTCATTCTAAGTGGATCCAGTATCTGTCTGCCTGGGATGACATGATCGACAAACCACGATGCTTTGCCAGAGATGGCCTGCCCCTGGGATTCTGGATACTGGCTAAGGCTCTAGCCACCCCCATAGTGCCTTTTTTAGGCAAGGTTCAAATGACAAATTCACCACCCTAACAGGTACAGGCAAGAAGAATCTGAGGGTATTGCTACTCAATGCTAGAAGTCTAAACCTCAAAATGCACTCATTCGAGGCACTCCTTAAAATGGAGAACATCGACATCTGTGCAGTGACAGAGGCCTGGTTCAAGGCTCCAGAGAGTACCCTGCATTACTAGGCTATAATTCATACCACACCTTTCAGCCACCTAACCTGGACCGAAACACTAAAGGCGGAGGAGTGTCCATATTCATTAAGGATATCCACACTGCCAGGCTAGTTGCTCAGCATAATGCATCCGAGATTATCCAAGTGCAACTAACTCTGGGCAAGACCGCAATCCAAATTGTAGCTTGCTACAGATCCCCCACCATGCTCCAGGATTCCCACTCCTCATTTCTTAATACACTGGAAAATATTAGGGTACAACCTAACACCCTAACAATGGGTGATTTCAACTACCCTACCATTAACTGGGAAAACTACTCATGTACCAACTCTTGTGCTCAACGTTTTCTGGAATTCATAAATTCCAATGCCATGGATCAACTTATCCACACCCCCAACAGGAGCAGCAATATCCTAGACCTGGTTATTACCAACATGGGCAACCGGTGCTCCACACCAGAGGTCAATTCCTCGTTGGTCAAATCAGACCACAAGCTAATCACCCTAGACATCCACATCCCTCCCCTACCTCTCATTAGGGAAACCACAGTAAAAAATTTCTCCAAAGCCAACTTCACGCTTAAGACAGAAGTGGCAAACGTCACGACACCCATGCTGACGGACAATAGAGGTATGACTGCTGAATCCTACACAAATGCACTTTATAAGCACTTGCATGAGTGCATGGATCGTGCAATCCCTAACAGAACCAAGATACTATCCTCCAAAAAAAGGAAGCCAATCTGGTGGTCCCCTGCCATAAACAAACTCTACAACAGAAGAAAGAAACTGTTGCAAAAAAAAAGTAAAATCCCATGATTGGAGAAACTCCCTGGTCAGCCTCAGTAAGAAGCTGAGATAACTCATAAAATCCTCCAAAGCTAGTTATGAAAACAAAATCGCCACTGACTCTAAAGACAGCTACAAAGCATTCTACAGCTATGTCAAGAATCTCAATGGCAACACTCAGATCTGCTCCGAGTTACAGCACAATGGCACTAAATATACAGAACCAACTGATATTGCCAACATCCTGGCAGACAGGTTCAGCGCTAACTTTACCCCCCTGTCATCCCCTAAAGGGCCCATCTCTATACCAGAAGAATGCAAAGTTCATGTAATCACGGCTGAACAGGTAAGAAACACACTATCCAAAGCCAAGAACACTGCATCCATGGGACCTGACGACATCCCAGGCTGTGTTCTACATGAACTACAGAATGAACTGGCACCCCACCTAAGTACCATGTTCAATCATAGCCTCACCTCAGGCTATGTGCCCACTGAATGGCACACAGCGACAGTTATCCCACTCCACAAAGGGGGAGCCACCACAGACCCCGGAAACTACCGCCCCATTAGCCTAACAAGCCTGGTCTGCAAGGCTATGGAACGTATCATCATGGAACTTATAAACATTAACATTGGTAATCTCCAAACTCGGAATCCCACCCAGTTCGGGTCTGTAAAAGGCAGATCATGTCTCCTAAACCTGACAGACTTCTTTGAAGCAGTCACCAAAGTCATAGATGAGGGTAAGGTGGTTCACATAGCCTATCCAGATCTCACCAAGGCTTTCGACACCATCCCCCACTCTGGAATTATAGATAAACTCACTAAACTAGGTATAAATCCCTATGTCACAAGATGGGTTGCCAACTGGCTCACTGACAGAACCCACACTGTGAAAGTAGCAGATTCCAAATCCAACTTCAGACCAGTGACAAGTGGAGTACCACAGGGTTCAGTCCTGGGTCCTCTCCTGTTTGGTATCTACTTCTCTGAAGAACAGGCCAACACAGAAGGTCTTTGGCTAACGAAGTTCGCAGATGACTGCAAACTAGGAGCCATAATCAAAACTCCAAAAGATGTGGACATCCTACAAAAGGGCCTCGCTGAGACAGATGCCTGGTGTCAAAGCCATGGCCTCAAGCTCAATGCCAAAATGTGCATTGTCATCCCTTTTGGTAAAATCTCAGTACCCATGAACTACCACATAGGCGGTAGTCTGCTTAACAATAAAAGTGTGATAAGAGACCTTGGGACACAGGTGGACAGTAGTCTCTCTCTTGATAATCACATCGCCACAGTAGTCAGGAAATCCTTCTAAGTGGCACACCATCACAAAAGGTTTCTCATCCAAGAAAAAAGAGGTCATTGTTCCCCTCAACTCGTCGCTCATTAGATCCATTATAGAGTAAATGCCCCTTTTGTTATGTACCTCACAAGACATGTACAACAACTGGAAAGGCCACAGAAATACCTCACAAAGAGGATTACCGGCCTCAAACAGATGCCCTATGCAGACAGTCTCAAAAAAACTGCAGCTTTACTCCTTTGCATATTGCCTACTCAGAGGCAATCTCTGCCTAACGCACAAAGCTGTGTCAAACCCAGAGCTTTTAGACATGCGCCACTTAAAGAAATCCCAATCCCTATGAGCTACACGGTCTAGGGAACTAAACCTTGTCACCACAATAAACAGAACATGCTGGAGGGATAGATTCCTGTCCCAGAGACTTCCCATACTCTGGAACAAACTACCTATCTATATCAAAGCTCCTCATTAGCGCTCTTCAAGAAAAATCTTGATGATTGGATGGGAGATGGGAAATTCACCCCGGGGATCACTTCTGTGGCTCTGCTCGACAGTGGCACAGGAAAATAATTTTCTTGGGTGGCGAAAGCCAGGGTACCTTTGGCTAGGCTTATATAGGCCCTAGGGCCAATAGCCTAGTACCTACCTATGAACCTATGAACAGATATGAATAAATTGGTCTTTCTGTGCCAAACAGTAGTCAAGTAGTCATTTTTCCAAAAGCTCCGCAGCAGCATTTAAGTCTGCAGTCCCAAACTGTCTGAATAATGTTAAGATGGTCAGCTTGATAAAGATAGTTTGCACCAATTTCTTGGAAGAGGGTAGGTGTCAAACACTTCTGTATAATTTCTGATTTTCACATAGGAATCGTATGCTCAAGGAAGTACTGGAGAAAGTAAATACAAAAAATCCAACATTTTATTTTATATATCTAAAAATAAAACAAAAAAAAATCTCAGCTTTCAAAATGAAAAGCAGCAGTACCTTCCAGGTTTTCTCAGACACAAATATACAGTTTACTTAGTCCTTTTAGTAAAGGGCTACATACTTAAACGTCCAAGACAACAGGTGCCCTGGACTCCATTCTATTTGCGATCTACCATGTAAATGGACAAGTCTAAGCTGTTGTATTCCACAACTTCACTGCCTTTAGGCAACAACCAGCTTACCTCTTGGCTGATTTTCTGTTTCATGAATTAACTTACTATTTACTGGTTGGAGGTGCCCTCTACCTATACTACAATAATTGGCAATTAATGTCTTGTTAGTCTGCTAACACAGACAGATTCCAGAGAAACACTATGGGAATTTCCCATTCACAAGGCATACATAGGCAGATATATATTTTGTCAAACAATACATGCTTTATTGGGTTCACCTAGCTGAATGAATATCTCCTTTGTTAAACTAATTCCTTGTATGTAGAAGTGCATAGTTTGTGGAGTGTTTTTTTTTTGTCAAATTCTGCAAATATCAAATGGAGGAAGGCGTCTTGTGGAAGCTTAGAGTTATGATTCTGTGGTGATGTATGCAGTGTAAATCAGAGTTTCTTCTATACTGGTAGTGTTGCAGAACGGTTTATAATATATCCTACCTTAGGAAAAAGTTAGTCCATCAAGAAAAGTTGCACACTATAAACAAAGACTTAATTAAACACTGCTAAAATGATTGCATTGTTTGCAAAAGGCTAAAGCATAACAAACTGAAAATTCATTTATGTATTAGAAAATATCAAACTGACTTACAAATACACTATACATACTATAACCATGAGTAGGGCAACCTTCTAAGCAAGGTAATTAAGGGGTCCTATAGCTGCTGGCTCAGAGTAAAGTGAAATTAATTTCTCCATGAAGAACAATTAATACCATCTTGTCTACCCTCCCGTATTTTCTGAATCATCATTGTAATTAAGTGAATGTGGTAGGTCATACAGAAAACAGACTTGCTCGATTCAGACAGAAGACATCTGCTGCCAAAGCAGCTTAAATTCCTCTTCCTTGGAGCTCAAGGAACTCCAGCATAAACAAAATACATTTGAAGGACAGGTATGTGTTTCAGAGACTACTCCTTTTCTTTGAAAAAGACGTTCCATCTATAAGAAGCAGAGTTATTCCCAAATCCAATTCAAGCACATCTTGGACCACTAGATGGAGAATCAGAAATTTACCCCAGTCTAGCACCCATGTCTCTAGTAAACATAAGTTGCCTGTATATGCTGCCTCTGTAATAGACATGGGTAGCCAGAGGCAGCCTGTAACTGCTTGACCACCCATGCCTATGATTACATATATCCCTTACAATAACCATAGGGTATCAAAACGTGTCAGATAGATTTGGGAAGCAAGGCTAGGCTTAAAACAGCCCCCTAGAGTTGTTAGCCTAGTAATCATCCATTAGGCCTGTTTGCTCTGTAGCATAATTTCTGTGACGGTCTATTGCTAAGAGCATTAAAGAGGTCTAGCTCTGGTACCTCCAAATCTGTAAGGTCTAGAATAGTGTTCTTATCTAGCTTCCATTCACATTGATTTTAAGCATTGCTTAACACAGTCACTAGGATACTCTCTTGAAGACAACTGTAGTCAGCGTCATCTAGACTTATAGGGCTTCTTCTCAAGCCTGTATGGCCAGCCTGCACAGAAGATAAGAGCAAGTGCCAACTTTATGTACCACACAACAGTGGCATGGTCTGTAATCAACTATGGAATTCCTAGATTCCAACTTGCTTGAAAACTTTGAGGGCCAAAGTCACTGCTATCACATCTTCGAGGCTTAAAATGCCTCTTCCTTTCCTTCCAGCGCAAGGGACTCTGAAATCAAAGATCCAAAGTGTGCCCCGCTCCCCCCCCCCCCCCCACACACACACAAAACACATTGTTCTGATATCTCCATAGTCATGGTTTCATTTAGAAGGGGTTGTCCAAAAGGTACTCTTGACTGTTCTGCACTTGAAAAGCCCACCACAGCAAATCCTTTATTCAGGGTAGAATTGGAATATAAATCTCCAATGACTGTTCCAGCTCCTGCTCATGTTCCGCAGGAACGACTGCAACTTCTTTATTTGCAAGTTTGCTATGGGTTTCACTAGAATGACTGACACCACATAGTGCAGAATTCGTTGGAATTCCAAGGCCGATGCAGAGTCTTTCACTGCCACCTTCCTGAAAAATGCAAAAAGTAATTCTTTCTACTAAAGTACAAAGAATCCCCCTTTGAAATATTTTTAAGGGCCCTATCACCACCAACGGCCTGCCCGGTGTTGAACTTAACTTTGGCAAGCTAAAAGAGAAATCTAGGCCCTGACAGCATTTCATTATATAGATGAAAGCTTTCTATAAGCTCTTTCTGGGTCTGAGCTAGAATGAAGCAGCTGTACAAATACAAATATTTGTAAATATACTTGATCTTACAATTGGCCGTCACTTGTGCCAGACATTTTGTACACAAGCTGAGTACAGTAGCTAAACCAAAGAGCAAATAAAGTAAACTCAGTATTTTTAAATCTGAGGAAACGCCTACGATTTCTGTGAATGGGTAGGTAGGCATCCTGTAACTCCAGAAGCACCATTAGTACCTGAGGAGTAACTGGGTCTGTAGGAACAATACCAGAAAAGCAAAACAGGGTCTGAAGGGGCATTCTGAACTTTGAATCCTTACAGAACTTGTTTAGCATTGATAAATCTTGAATGGGTCTCTAAGGTACATCCCCCTCTGGGTACTAGTAAAAGCCTTGACAAAAAAGCATAGACTACGTGGCAAAAGCTCTGCATAGATGGTTGCTGACTGAACACAACAGTTGTGTGTGAACAGCTTGCCACCGGGGGACTTGCAAGCCCACATGGGGGATGTCAGTAGGCTGCACCTTAAAAGCTTGGTTCTCCTCTTTTGACTGCAAAGGTAAGATGCAACCTTTCACTTCCCTAACTATAATATGCTCTTTGAATTTACATTCCAGGGACCTTAAATTCAGTTCAACAGGAAGAACTCCTTTGGTCATGAAAAAGACATGTGAAGTACTGAATGGCTAACAAAGGGTTAACACCAGATGTCTTGACAATAAATAATTGGTTTAAGATCTGGGAGCTGTAAAGGAGCTTCTGTAAAGCCATTTCCATTTGTAAAGCCAGACTTAGGCAATCTGGATGTATTTGAAAGCTGGATGGTCCCCAACTCTTTTCTGAGGGGCCATTTATCTTTTTGGCATACTTTTACTTGTGGATGGGATGTCAGTGCAAGTCTGATGCTCCTGTTCAACCCATTTGGTGGCTTGCTTGGTGAAAGCCAAAATCCTCTTTTTTTCCAGGTACAACTAAAGGGCTGACTGCCTTTTTCTAATGGTCTTTCTAATAAATCCGACACAAATAGAACAAGTGGGCATGTGCTGGTGAGGCCATAAAGAGTATACACACTGCACATGAAAGCAGTGTTTTCCATCTCTTTCAACTTTCTGGTTTAAAAACCTGCATTTGCACTTGTTTCCCGCCTTTCCTGTAACTACTCTAACCCAGATACAGATTTGCTGTATCCAGAACTGTTTGCAAGCTTCTGAGCCCCCCAAGCCTTTCAGTGTTAAAAGGAAGCCTTCTAGCTTGTCAGTGGGAGTGGTAAGCACTAGGTAGCCTATCTACTACAAGAGGAGTGGTTTCTGGCTCAGAAATTGTAGTTTATTGGCCGTTTGGGCAGTTTTTCCATCTCTTTCAACTTTCTGGTTAAAAAGCCTGCGTTTGTGCTTGTTTCCTGCCTTTCCTGTAACTAGTCTAGTCCAAATACAAGCTTTAGAGCGGTGCCAAAGCCTGCTCTTCAATTTTTTCCTTAGATCTGCTAGTTCCCTCCTCTCCTACACTGTTACTAGCTTAATAGTTTAGCACTTTACCAGACTTCTTGTAGAAATTATTGTAGCACACAAGTGCTACTATAGCACTAAACGTTCTACAAGGAAACAGCTCCAGTACTTAATGCCCACCCCCCCAGGCATGTCTAAAAGTCAGTTCCCTGTGCTTTCTCCTATTAACTTGGTGAACTTGGGCATCCTGAGGCAATGTAGCAACTGCCTCATGTACACCGACAAACCTCTCCTCTTACATCCCAACACTCAGACTTGCGAGAGATGCACTTATATATCCAAACTAGAAGCCACACACTCTCCAGCCAAGACCGGAAGAGAAGGTCAACACTTGCACCACACCACATGGAACACAACCCTCCAGAACACACACCATCACTCCCTTCAAATAAAAACACAAACCACACAGCCACCTTCATGGAGGCTCTCAATAAAAATCTTCCCAAACAGCAGAGACCTCCAAGGCAGAAAAACGCACTCAACCACCACAACACAGCACTAATCACGAGACACAACTCTCCTAAACAGTGTGCCATTCAACCAACGTCGCTAAGGCAAAACAGCATGCCCAACACACTAGTCATAGGTGAGTCGATAGTGAGGGTCAGTGATGTCCCATTCGCTAGGATGAACAAGGAGAAAGTAACAGTCAGCTGCTGGTCAGGTGCCAGGATCTGCCACATAACACATGCACTCAGGTCCCTCAACAACAGGTACGAATGTGACTGTCATTGTATATGTGGGTATGAATGACATGAGACATGGCTCTCTGGTATACATGAAGAGAGACATGGAGGAGCTCTCAGATTACGTAGCCCAGGCGGGTATGACCCTAGCCCTGAGCAGCATCCTACCATCACCCATAATGATACCACAGTATCAGCAGAAAATGATTGATTTCAACAATTGGCTAAGTTTCTGGTGTCATTCTAAGGGGATCCAGTATCTGTCTGCCTGGGATGACAATTGACAGACCTTGATACGTTGCCAGAGATAGCCTGCATCTGTCATCCCTGGGCCACCGGATATTGGGCAAGGCTCTTGCCACCCCTATAGTGCCTTTTTTAGGTGGTGTTCTAAAGACCAAATTACCACTGTAACAGCTACAAACAAATGCAATCTGAGGGTCATGCTGTTCAACGCAAGGTCTAAATCTCAAAATGCACTCGCTCGAAGCACTTGTTAAAATGGAGAACATCGACATTTGTGCTGTAACAGAGACCTGGTTCAAAGCAGCAGAAAGCACCCCTGCACTACCGGGCTATAACTCATTCCACACCTTTCAGCCCCAGAACTTGGACCTATGCTCCAAAGGCAGTGGTGTTTCCATATTCATAAAGGATGCATACACCTCCAGACTGGTAGCCGAACATAACATATCAGAGATACTTCAGGTGCAGCTAACATTGGGTAAGACAGCGATTCAGGTCGTTGCCTGCTACAGGTCTCCAACCAAGTCCCAAGACTCAGACTCCATGTTCCTAAGCACCCTGGAGAATATTAGGGTCCAACCTAACAAACTCATACTGGGCGACTTCAACTACCCCTCCATTAATTGGAAAACTACTCATGTACCAATACACTTGCCCAACGTTTCCTGGAATTCACTAATTCCAATGCCCTGGACCAGCTTGCTCTTACCCCCATTAAAGGTAGCAATATCCTTGGCCTGGTCATTACTAACATGGGCGACCGTTGCTCTACACCAATAGTCAACTCCTCCCTGGTGAGATCCAACCACAAAGTAATCACTTTGGAAAGCCACATCCCTCCCACCCTCCTGCAAAGGTAACCACCATGAAAAACCTGTCCAAAGCTAACTTTGGGGTCCTAAAAACAGAGGTGGCTAACTTCACGCACCCATGCAAATGGAGAATACTTGCATAACCTCTACACAAATGCGTGGATCTCGTCATACCCAACAGAACCAAGACAGTCTCCTCCAAAAAAAAGGAAGCCAATCTGGTGGTCCCCTGCCATAAACAAACTACCACAGGAGGAGGAAACTGGTGCAGAATAAGATGAAGTCCCAAGATTGTAAAAACTCCCTTCTCAGCCTCAACAAAAAGTTGAGCTCCCTCATTAAATCCTCTAAAGCTAGCTATGAAAACATAACTGTAGCAGATAGTAAAGGCAACCACAAGGCCTTCTATAGTTATGTAAAGAATCTCCATGGCAATACCCAAATTTGCTCTGAGCTACTGCACAATGTTACCTCCTATACCAAGCCAACAAATATTGCCAATATACTGGCCAACAGATTCAGTACCAACTTTACCCCCCCCCCCCCACAAAGGACCAATCACAACACCAGAAGATTTCCAGGCACCCAGTATTACTGTTGCACAGGTTAAAAACAGCACTGTCCAAGGCCAAGAATACAGCTTCTATGGGACCTGACAATATCCCTGGCTAATTTCTACATGAACTACAGAGTGAACAGGCACCTCACCTGTGTGCCTTGTTCGATCATAGCCTGACATCATGCTTTGGCCCTACCAAATGGAGCACTGCTACAGTAATCCCTCTCCACAAAGGGGGAGCAACTACAGACTCTGGGAACTATCGCCCCACTGGCCTGATGAGTCTGATATGCATAGCTATGGAACACATCATCATGGACTTAATAAACAAGGATATAGGAAATTTCCAAACTCTGGATTCCACACAGTTTGGCTTTGTAAAGGGTAGATCATGCCCACTCAACCTGGTCAACTTCAAGTCAGTTACCAGAGCTGTGGATGAAGGCAAGGTGGTTCATACAGCTTACCTTGATCTGGCCAAGGACTTTGATACCATTCCCCACTTAGGAATCACAGAAAAACTCACTAAGCTAGGCATCGACCCCTATATCACTAGATGGGTTGCAAACTGGCTCACAGATAGAACCCACAGTGCGGAAGTAGCAGATTCCAAGTCAGACTGCCAACCAGTCACAAGTGGAGTCCCACAAGGTTTGGTCCTGGGTCCTCTCCTGTTTGGTATCTACTTCTCTGAAGTCCAGGCCAACACGAAGGGACTCTGACAAAGATCGCAGATGATTGCAAGTTGGGATCTATTATTAACTCCCCAAGTGATGTTGACATCTTACAGAAAGGCCTCACTGAGACCAAACACTGGTGTCAGAACCATGGCCTTAAACTCAATGCCAAAAAATGTGTTATCATCCCCTTTGGGAAAAAGCCGGGTCCCATGAATTACCACATCAATGGTAGCCCACTGAATACAGAAGGCGTTATAAAAGATATCTGGGAACACAGGTTGACAGCAACCTCTCTTTTGACCACCACACATTGCCACTGTGGTCAGAAAGTGCTTCTATGTGGCACATCTCATTACTAAGGGTTTTGCATCCAGGAAGAAAGATGTCATTGTCTCACTCTACTCTTCCCTCATTAGGCCAATCATAGAGTACAATGCCCCATTTGGCATGTACCTCACTAGACACCTGCAACAACTGGAGAGGCCGCAAAAGTACGTCACAAACAGGATCCTAGGCCTTAAACACTTGTCCTGTATGGACAGACTCAAAAAACTCAAACTATTCTCTGTCTCATATTGCCTACTTAGAGGCGATCTCTGCTAGACTTACAAAGCCATGTCTGACCCAGCTCCATTAGAAATGCTACATCTAAAGAAATCCCAATCCCTCTGCACCACATGCTCCACAGACCTGAACCTCATTACCACAATCAACAGAACATGCTGGAGGGACAGGTTCATAACCCAGAGACTGCCCATGCTATGGAATAGACTTCTCATACATGTCAAACAGAGCACCTCACTCGCCCTCTTCCAAGAGGAATCTTGAGGAGTGGATGGGAAATAGAAAATTCACCCCGGGGATCACTCCAGTAGCTCAACTTGACAGAGGCACTGGGAACTAAGGTCGAGTGGCACGATGCCAGGGTAATCCTATGGGATAGGCTTGTTAAGGCTTCAGGGACATTAGCCTAGTACACACCTATGAACCTATACATCTTTAAAAGGTGCACAAAAGACACACACTTTTCCTGTCCAGTCATACCAATCACTTAAGTGTGTGCTGTTAAAAACCTAACAATATAATAGAACAGATTAAGCCTCCAAAATGGAGCTTACCTGCCCAGCTTGGAAGAACAAGCCTAGCATGAGGACAGACCAACATAACTCTAGTTAGCTTGACTACACAACTGTGGCAAGGAAGAACTTAGGATGGCACGGGATGATGCCATTATTATTCTGGGAGCATGGGGACTCAACAAGGAATATGGAGTCAGCGGAGCCAGGGGGATGGGTACTCCATTCTACATCTTGGATGGACAAATGGACTTTATCTGCATCACAGACATCTCTTATAATGGCTGCAACAGTGATCCAAATGAAGATCATCATTACTTTGAAGAATGTATGCAGGGAACTTGCAAGATAGTGATGGTGGGGGCTGACAATCTAAAACAGCCTATATGTACAATGGCATATCAATAAAAGAATTGTAAAAAGATGGATGTGGTATCGATAAACCATACTGTCAGAAATCAAACAGCTGGGGTGAAACAAAGGAGGAAATAAATAGAAGGGAAGGGGACAGATGCAAGACAAAAACACCACTTGGAGAGGGAGGTAGGTCCTCTGTAAGGATTTGTTGCATGATAGACTGTAGGACAACAGAAGAATTTGAGTGAGCCTGAGGTAAATCACACTAGGAGCAAGCTGTTTGCTTTCTCTCTCCCCAGTTCATTTAGTCGGAAGCCAATACCTTAAATCTTCACTAAGATGTACTTCAGTGACATAAAACACTTGAGATATTCTTGACCTTAAGGAGAAAAGGCTGGGATGTGTGACAACTTGAAATGATGGCACAAAATGCCCTTGTTATTTCAAAATTGACAGTAGGACATATGGTGAATAAATAGCCATTTCTTAATCTGATCATCACACAGCTTACCAAAATCACTTTGCATGTCTCAGCCATGCCTCATTTGACTTAGCAAGGCCACATCTGTTTTTGCTTTGTGAGATAAAAAGCTTAACATAGGCCTTAAGACCCCAACCAGAAGTAAAAGACTCTCTGGCACTCTATGGCTTGAAGTGTTTTTTGGGAAAGTAGGGTAGTAGGCTACATGCTATAACATTTTAATATATTTCAAGACAGTTTTAAGTGAAACAAAATACAAAACTGCCATTTTTCCTTAAACTACAACTTCTTCCTTAGTAAAGTGTTATCTTCTACAACATGGCAACTCCTTATCCTATTATCAGGGAACCATATTTAATACTACTAAAATTCCAATTTCAAGAGAGAGATGTAATAATAATGTATAGAAGACAATGACAGTAACACTCCAAGGGAGATGAGTAGTGAGGCATCACATCTTAGTCAGTAAGATTAGTATACCTTAGATCCCCCAACTAGCACAGAATTAGCTTACATCATCTCCTTGTTAATATCTATCTCAGGCTCCCCCTCAGCAAACACTGCATTTGTGAACAGTTGTTTTGCAAAATACTTAGATACTGTTGAAATTATATTTTGTGTCTCGGATACTAGAACCAACTCCCACTGTTATTTTTTTTCAACAGAGATTACCTACCTATAACAAAAACCCTACTGATTACTGACACAAGCTGTCACTCCCTTCACTTTCCTTTTTTCTCCACTCTAGTGATATCTTACCGCTCATTTCCAAGCTTCATCTTTTCACTCATTTCTTCATAAAGTTAGAGTAACATCTGTTTAACTGATCTAGTCTTTGTGAGAATTTTAAACTTCAGCTTTAAAAGACTCCTGAGACAGAGCAGTTACTTTGAATATAAACACCCTTGAGGAAATAAATAAATAAATCAACAAACAAGCTCAAATGTTCTCATGCTAAAGTGTAGTGCATTTAAGAATTACCACCGTCATCAGTACAAGCAAGAGTAGAGTTAGTGTGTTTCTTTCTAGCATTTAGCTCAGAATTGACCAGGTTTAAAGGCAGAGGGCATGCATGCACTGATATTTTCTGCCACAAACCACAAAGTACAGTTGTGTACACTTACCATAAATGTAGATGTCTGAATGTACTCACTGTTGCAGTCATCACACTTGGGGTCATCTGCCTGCAGGTAGCCCTCAGTCGGCCCGAATACCAGTGTCTTGGGATTTCTGCGTCGGATGCTGTCTCTTCCATGTCAGGCCATCAGGGGTATAAAACATGCAGCAGACACCATTACATCACTTTTTCTTGCCCCAGATGTCAGGAGCCCCCAGAACAGGAAGCAAGTACATTGTGTGGAACACCTCCACTAAAAAGTAAATACCATAACCATAAGATATGGCCAAAAAGAGGATAGGTAGAAAGCATAGAAGTGTCAGGTGGGCTGGAGGAAGGGTAACCAGGATTGCAACAGTGAATACACTAACATCTACACTTATGGTAAGTGCACACAACTGTACTATGTTCGTGTTTCACTGTTGCAGTCATCACACTTGGGTTGATTCCTAAAGCTGAAGAAGGGTGGAGGCAGTTAAGTAATAGGGCTGGCTAGCAGGCCTTGTAAGACTGCTATGGCAAATCCAGCTCTGGATTTAGAAAAGACAGGTAAGTGGTAATGCCTGGTGAAGGTGTGTACAGACCTCCACGTTGCAGCTTCCAGGATGTCCCTGGTAGGGACTCCCCTGAGAAATGTTGTAGAGGTTGAGGTAGCCCTAGTGGAATGAGTTCTGATCCCCAGTGGGGTAGGTTTTCCATAGTGTTTGTAACAGAAATGGATGCAGTGTGCTATTCATTTGGAAATGGTTTGCTTTGAAATGTCCTTGCCCTCTGCCCTTTAGCAAAGCTGACTAGTAGCTGGTCAGATTTTCTGAAAGGCTTAGTGCTGTCAAGGTAGAACCTGAGTTGTCTGTGTACATCCAAGGAGTGCATGATCCTTTCCCCTTTATTCTGAGGATTAGGGAAAAATGTTGGTAAATGGATGGATTGGTTTAAAGCCACACTGGATACCACCTTGGGCATAAAAGACTGGTTAGTCCTGAGGGAAATCCTGTCAGCATGGAAAATAATGAAGGATTCCACAGCTGTTAGTGCCTGTAACTCAAACACTCTTCTTGCTGAAGTGATGGCTAGAAGTAAGGCTGTTTTCCTAGAGAGGAATTTTAACTATGCTGTAGCAGCAGGCTCAAAAGGGGGAAGCATGAGCTTCTCTAGTACAAAGTTAAGGTCCCAGGCAAGGGTGGGAGCTCTCCTCCGGGGTCTTAAATTGTTAGCTTCTCTAAGGAACTGTTTGATCAGAGGTTGAGAAAAGAGAGGTGGCTCAGTATTATAATGAGCTGAGATGGTCGAGGCATGAACCTTAATAGAAGAGAAGGATAGGCTTTTGTGGAGCAGCTCTGCTAAGTAATCTAGGATTTGAGGTAAGGTGGGCACGGCTGTGTCCTTTCCTTGAGACTGGCTCCAAGAACAGTATCTTTTCCATTTTTCTGAATAGGATTTCCTAGTACTAGGCCTTCTGGCCTCAAGGATGACGACCAGCACCTGTTTGCGGAGGGTTGCTGGTGGTGTATTCAGGGAATAAGCCAGGCTGCAAGATTCAGGGTTTGCCACGGAGGATGCAAAATCTGTCCCTCCTGCAGGAGGGAGGAGGTCTGATGTAGGTGCCAGGGTGGCACTGCTGCCAGACTACATAGGAGTGGGTACCAGTGCTGGCGGGGCCAGTCTGGTGCAATAAGGATTGTCCTTGGTTTGTCCTGTCTGATCTTGAGTAGTACTTTTGAGAGGAAGGGCAGAGGAGGAAAGGCATAAATTGAGATATTTTCCCATGTAAAGGATAGGGCATCCACTTTCCATGCTTGGCTGTGTGGTTTCCTGGTGCAAAATTTGCTCAATTGATGGTTTTGTGGGGAAGCAAAGAGGTCCACCACCTCTGGTGTCCCCCCCACCTGTGGGTTAGAAGTTTGAATGAGTTGGGTTCCAGTTTCCACTCATGTGGGTCCAGCAGATTTCTGCTTAAGTCGTCTGTCAGTGAATTTTGTTTGCCTGGCAGGAATTGAGCTTGCAGGTGTACTTGGTTGCTCAAGGCTGTATTCCACAGTGCCATGGCTAATCTGCAGAGTGGGTAACAATGAGTTCCCCCCTGCTTGTTTATGTACCACATAAAGTACAGTTGTGTACCTACCATAAATGTAGACGTTCAAGTGCATTCACTGTTGCAGTCATTACACTTGTGTTATCCTGCTGGCAGGCTACCCGCAGTCGGCCTGAATTCCAAAGTCCTGGTCCAGCGTCGGTTGCTGTCACCTCTTCCCTGACGTCAGTGCGCCAGGGGTATAAAAGATGCAGCCGACGCAGTTTTCTTCAGTTTTTCTTGTCCCAGATGTCAGGTGCCCCCAAAAGGATAGACTAAAAACCATTGCTTATAAAAGCATGCACTAACATAAACAATACCTTCATCTACAAGCAAATACACCACATCGGTTGTATAGGATAGAGAAGTACAGATAAGTCCCAGCAAAAAAGGGCGATGGTGGATGGGTAACCTGGACTGCAACAGTGAATACACTCGAACATCTACATTTATGGTAGGTACACAACTGTACTATGTTCATCGTGTTTCAATGTTGCAGTCATTACACTTGGGTCGAAACCCAAAGCTGAGGTTGGGCGGCTGTGTCTAAATAGAATTAGGAGTGGCTATAAGGCCCTGCAGAACTGCAGTGGCGAAGCCTGCTCTGGATTTAGAGTACAGAGGTAAGTGGTAGTGCTTAGTAAAAGTGTGCACTGAAGTCCAAGTTGCAGCCTCCAAAATATCCTTGGTTGGTACTCCTCTGAGGAAGGCTGCTGAGGTGGCTGCTGCCCTGGTAGAATGTGGTCTAATGCCCTTAGGCACTGACTTGCCATGTTGTGAATAGCAGAAACAAATGCAGTGTCCTATCCATTTTGAAATAGTCTGCTTTGAGATCGCCTTTCCTTATGATCCTGCAGCATACGCCACTAAAAGTTGGTCAGTCTTTCTGAAAGCTTTAGTTTTGTCCAAGTAGAAGCGTAGCTGTCTGTGTATGTCCAAAGAATGAAGAAGTCTCTCCCCTTTATTCTGTGGGTTTCGGAAAAAAAGTAGGCAAATGAATGGTTTGGTTAAGAGCCACACTGGACACCACCTTAGGCATAAATGTTGTGTTTGACCTTAGAGAAACCCTGTCCGGAGGGACGATAATAAAAGGTTCCACAGCCATAAATGCCTGTAACTCTGAGACTCTTCTTGGTGAAGTTATTGCTAGGAGCAGAGCTGTTTTCCATGATATGAATTTTATCTCAGCTGTATTGGCAGGTTCGAAAGGAGGCTGTGTGAGTTTTTCCAAGACAAAATTGAGGTCCCATGCAGGTACTGGTGCTCTCCTTGGAGGTCTTCTATTTTCGGCCCCCCTGAGGAACTGCCAAAGCAATGGATGTGAAAAAATAGGTGGGTCTGCAATGCAATCAGCTGAAATGGCAGAGGCATGGATCTTAACTGATGAGAAGGATAGGCCTTTGTCCAGCATCTCAGTTAGATATTGTAAAATCCGAGGTATATTTGGGACAAGCGTGTCAATTCCTTGTGCCTGGTTCCAAGCACAGAATCTCTTCCATTTGTCTGCATAATGTTTTCTGCTGCTGGGCCTCCTGGCCTCCAAAATAACATCCATAACCGCTTTAGAGAGAGGTGTATTCTGAATGGTTACAATATCCGCCGTGCAGCTAGATTTAGGGTTCTGATTTGGCTGTGCAGGATCTGGTTGTTTTGTTTCGTCAGTAAATGAGGAATATGAGGTAATGTCCAGGCTGGGCCTTGGGACAAGCTCCTTAGGATTGGGTACCAGTGCTGGCGTGGCCAATCTAGGGCAATTAGTATAATTTGTGGCTTCTCTTGTCTGACCTTTAGGAGAACCTTGGGGAGGAGAGGCAGTGGAGGAAAGGCATATACTGTAAGGTTGTTCCAGCTGAATGACAAGGCATCCACTTTCCCTGCTTGTTTGTGATAAGTCCTTGTGCAGAATCTCTGAAGTTGGCAGTTGCGAGGGGAGGCAAAAAGATTTATGTCTGGGCATCCCCATTTCCTTGTTATCATGCTTAAGATTTGTGGATCTAGTTTCCACTCGTGAGGATCCATGAGGTTTTTGCTTAGTTCGTCTGCCAGAGCATTTGTTTTTCCTGGCAGGAATTCTGCTTGCAGGTGTACTTGGTAGGTCAATGCTGTGTTCCACAAAATCATGGCTTGTCTGCAGAGGGGGTAGGAATGTGTGCCCCCCCTGCTTGTTTATGCACCACATAACTGTGGTGTTGTCCGTCTTTATCAGTAGCTGTCCTGGATGAAGTACGTCCTTGAAGGCTGTCAGGGAATTTTGTACAGCTAGCATCTCTTTTTGATTGATGTGAAGATGCCTTTGGCTTGGGGGCCATGTGCCCTGAATACATTTTCCTGCCATGTGGGCCCCCCAGGCATAATCTGACACATCTGTTAGTGTTTGCCTGGCTGTGGGTAAAGTGAATGGCTGTTCCTTGTTGTGGTGACAGGCCTGTGCCCACCATCGAAACTCCTGTTGCAGGCAGGGAATGAGTGAAATTAATGATTCCAGGCTGTGGCAATGTTGAGTCCAAACACTTTTTAGATATCATTGTAGTTTCCTCATATGCAGTCTTGCATATGGAATTAGAATGCAGGAGGCCATGTAGCCCAGAGCCTGCAGAATTTTTCTTGCAGATAACTGGGTCTTTGTTGCCATGCTTTTGAAGTAAGAAGTCAGTTGCCTTCGTTTGTCTGGCGTGAGATAAGCCATTTGGGCAGTTGTATTTAAACTTGCACCCAGGAGTATTATCTCTTGAGAGGGTACTAGTTTTGATTTCTTTTCGTTTACTGTGTACCCTAGGCAAATTAGTAATCTTTTTACAAACGCCAGATGCTTTAGTAGAATGTCTTTGGACTCTGCTTGAATAAGGCAGTCGTCCAAGTAAGGATATATTTGAATTCCTCTGTCTGCAAAATGCAATTACTGGTGCCAGGCATTTTGTGAAGACCCTAGGCGCAGTAGATAAGCCAAAGGGCAGTGCAGAGGATTGGTAGTGCATTGAGCCAGCTATGAATCTGAGGTATCTTCTGCAAGAATGTCTGATTGGGACATGCAGGTATGCCTCTTTGAGGTCCAAAGTTACAAGCCAAGCCTTCTTGCCCAGCATGGGGAGAAGCTGTTGTAGTCAACATTTTGAATTTTGGAAAGTCCAGAAAAGTATTTAGAATAGACAGGTCCAGAATTGGTCTCCATGCTTTGTCCTTTCTTGGTACTAAGAAAAGTCTTGAGTAAAATCCTTGTTCCTGCTCTTGTTGTGGCGCTGGCTGAATGGCCCTCATGTCCATGAGACAGAAAACTTGTTTTTGTGCCTCTGCCCATTGATTGTGTGGCAGGTTTAGCATACCTTTTGCCTTTAGAAGGGTGTGAAAGTGCAACCTGTAGCCCTGAGAGACTATATTTAGGACCTATTTGTCCTGGGTGATCGTGTGCCAATTTTGTGAAATAAGTGCTAGCTTTCCCCCTAAGGGTGCTGCCAAAAGATAAGTGCTTGGCATTGGCAGAGGGAAGTCATTGTGACTGTTTCCTATATGGCTGCGATTTGTCTTCTCTGCTTTTGGAGGTAGAAGCACCCCATTGTTTGGGCATGTATGAGCCCTGGTGCTGTTGTCTGCCTCTAGGGCTGTCTGTATCTGCCTCTTTGTGGCCTGTCTGACACGGGAAAGGACCAATTCTTAGAAGGCCAGTTCCTGCTAAATCTGGGTGGCTGTACCTGTAAGAAATCCTTCACTGTCTGCATAGATTTAGCTTTATCCTCCATTTTCTTCAACACCTCTTCTGCCTTATCACCAAAAAAAGTACCATGCTGTAATGGAGCATCCAATAATTTGCTTTAACATGATCAGGCAGAGTCTGTTCCTTTAACCAAGCATGCCTTCTAATAACAGAACCTGTTACAGCGGCCCTGCAAGAGGCCTCCAGCGAATCATAACCACATTGCAAAGTATGTTTTCCCACTTGTTCAGCTGCATGCAATAAATCCTGCAATTCCTTGTTCTCAGAACATTCAGAATTTGTCAACATTTTCTATTTTAACAGAGACATTAAGTATTGCTGATATGTAAGCATATGAAACTGACAATTTAAAGCCCTTACAGCCAAGGTAGCAGAAGTGTAAACTCCCCCCCCCCCCCATCTGTCCAGTGCCCTAGAATCTCTCTCTGAGGGGACAGGGTTTTTTGCAGTAGCAGCCTTGACCCCTTTGGGACCCTGAGAAATAGTTTCTGGTCAGCAGCAGGGTTTTTATATAGAAATTTATGAGAATCTGGAACCCTGTAGTATCTGTCTGGCTTAACAGGTGCAGGAGGTAGAGTCAGAAGACAGGCCGGACTCTGAAAATACATCTACAATGTCTAGAACAGGTGGAATAGCAAGAGGTCTGTGCTGAGGTAGTAGAAGAAAGTCTCTGAGCCTTTTCTTAGAATCTGAATAATCTTGGCTCTCCAAGTGGAAATGCTCCCTCATGGTATGCAGGGTTTCCCAAACGAGTAATCCTCAGGAGGAGAAGCTGAAGGAATAGAATCTTCAGCATCAGAATCCTCATAGGGAGGAATAGAGTATCCCTGTTCTGAAGAGGAATCAGAGGAAATGGAAACCTGATCAGAGGAATCCTATTCAGTATCT
The DNA here is from genome assembly GCF_019279795.1 of Protopterus annectens. Taxonomy (NCBI): domain Eukaryota; kingdom Metazoa; phylum Chordata; order Ceratodontiformes; family Protopteridae; genus Protopterus; species Protopterus annectens. The sequence goes on along the minus strand of NC_056741.1, from coordinate 445,859,094 downwards.
TGCCTAAGCCTCTTATCAGGAGAGGGATGGGAACCTCTGATCAAAGTAATTAGGTCTTCAGCCATTTTCAGCATCTGTTTCTTAGGCATGGAAGTCTGTCCTGGAGAATGCTGTACTTGTTTCCTGTCTTTAAAAACTGTTTTAGTCTTTGTCTTGGATGCTGAAGTTGGCTTGATATAAAAGCTGTGTAGGTCTGAAAACACCCTCAGAAGCCGATGCCTGCTTAACGGCTCTGGACCCATCTGAGGGATTAGTTTCCGAAGGCCCAATTCCTTGAGTATCCAGAGGCCTAGCTGTCTCCACGTGGGAGTTGGAGGAGGCCTGTGGCTCTGAGGTAGCGGGTGTCAGGGGCTGTGAAAGCACCTCACTGAGAACCGGCGAACTGGCGATTGGCCTAGAAGAGGCTTTGTCGTCGGTTTTGGACCTCGGATGCCTGTCCTTTTCTTTTTCCTTGCACTTTTTATGATTTCCGGTAGTCTGTTGTTCCAACGGCATTATATAGTTAAACCTTCGACCAAAGTAATGCAAAGCAAAATCGGACCGACGCTTAACAGTGCATTGGTTAAATCTAGCACAAAACCAACAACTAGCTACGTCGTGGTCAGGGCCTAGGCAAGGAATACAGTAAGAATGAAAATCCTTATGAGGTATTTGCTTCCCACAAGAAATACAATTGTTAACTTTTTCTGACATCGGTCTGGAGCAAGAAAAAAAAGTTTCCCCAAAGGAGTACTTAGCTTTATAGAAGAATTCGGATCTGAAATTCAATCGCGAAAATCTCAGGAGTCGGCCAACCAGCACTTGCGAACTGCTTTTGCTTTGGGCACCGCACGGCAAGACTGACTGAAGAAAATGGCGTTGGCTGCATCTTTTATACCCCTGGCACACTGACATCAGGGAAGAGGCTACAGCAACTGATGCCAGACCAGGACTTTGGAATTCAGCCCGACTACAGGTAGCCTGCCAGCAGGATAACCCAAGTGTAATGACTGCAACAGTGAAACACGATGAACATCTGTGTTGTCTGTCTTTATCAAGTGTTGTCCTGGAAGGATAAGGTATTTGAAGGCTGTCAGAGCATACTGTAGAGCTATTTCTTTTTGATTGGCAGGTAGGTGAATTTGTCCTGTGCTCCATTTGCCAGCCATGTGAGCCCCCCCATGCACAGTCTGATGCATCTGTTGTCAGGGTTTGGGCAGCAAGGGGTTGAGTGAAAGGGAGTCCCTTGTTGTGGTTGCAAGCCTCTGCCCACCAAAGGAACTCTGTCCTTAGACAAAGAATGATAAGAATAATTGTTTCCAGGTCCTGAGAATGTTGGCACCAGAGACTTTTTAAGTACCACTGAAGTTTCCTCATATGCAGTCTTGCATATAGAATTAAAAGAATGCATGAGGCCATGAACCCTAGGGCTTGTAGTATTTTTCTTGCAGATAGCTGGGTTCTGGTGGCCATTAGTTTGAAGTAGTTTGACAAATAAACCTGCTTTTCTGGAGTAAGGAATGCCATCTGGGAAGTTATGTTCAAGATTGCTCCCAGGAATACAATCTTTTGGCTGGGCACCAGATGTGATTTTATTTTCGTTGGTGTACCCCAGAGAAGTTAGAAGTCTTTTTACAAATGCCAGGTGCTGAAGTAGCAATTCCTGACTGTCCGCCTGAATCAGGCAATCGTCCAAGTATAGATAAATTTGAATATTTCTTGGCCTGCAGTATGCAATGGCTGGAGCCAGGCACTTTGTGAATAACCCTGGGCACAGTAGATAAGCCAAAGGGAAGTGCAGAGAACAGACTGCCCTGAAACGTAGATATTTCCTGCAAGATTCCTTTATGGGGATGTGTAGATAAGCTTCTTTTAGATCTAGGGTGACTAGCCAGGAGTCCTTGGCCAGCATAGGAAGCAGCTGTTAATAGTGTAAGCATTTTGAATTTTGGGACCACCAGGAAGGTGTTGAGAATAGACAGGTCCAGGATAGGGCGCCAAGAGTCTTCTTTTATGGGTACCAGGAACAGTCTGTAGTAGAAACCCCGTCTTCTTTGCTCTATTGGAACAGGTTGAATAGCCCTGATACTGAGAAGAGAAAGTACTTGCTATTGAGCCTCTGCCCACTGATTTGGAGGAAGGTCTGGCAACCCGCTTCGGGTTGGCAGTGTGTGGAAGTAGAATCTGTATCCCTGGGATACAATGTTTAGGACCCATCGGTCCTGAGTAATGGACATACAGTTTTTTGCATGCAGGGTGAGTTTTCTTCCTAGGGGTGCAAGTACTTGGGCATGGCTGGGAAGGATGATAGACAATTCATTGTGAAATTTTTCCATAAGGGGGTGGCTTACCACTCCCGTTTTTTGAAGGGGAGCACTCCATTATTTAGATCTCTGCGTACCCTGAGACTGTAACCTTGGTGGTCTGTTGCCCCTGGGTTTGGGCTGAGAAGACTTGGTAGGGACTGGAAAGGACCAGTTTTTTGAAGGCCAATGCCTACTGAATCTAGGTGGCTGTACCTGTAAGAAATCTAACAGTGTGCACAGATTTAGCTTTTTCCTCCATCTTTTTAAGAACAACTTCTGCTTTTGTGCCAAACAAACGTTCCTGGTTTAATGGGGCATCTAGTAATTTTGCTTTGACATGGTCTGGCAAGATTTGTTCCTTCAGCCAGGCATGCCTTCTCAGTACAGACCCAGTGACAGCAGCCCTGCAAGACGCTTCTAAGGCATGAGAACCACACTGGAAAGTATGTTTACTGACTTGGTTTGCAGACTCTTGTAAATCTTTATTTTCTGCAAAATCTTGGAGCAACAACATTTTTTGTTTAATTAGTTACATAATATGCTGCTGGTACTTCAACATGTTAAACTGGCAATTTAAAGCCCTGATGGCAAGAGTTGCACAGGTATTCTTCTTGCCCCATCTGTCTAAAGCCCTCGAATCCCTGTCCAAAGGGGTAAGATTTTTGGCTGTAGTTGCCTTAATACCTTTAGGTCCCTGGGAAATGGTTTCTGGATCCGCAATGGGATTCTTAAAGAGAAATATATGAGTCAGGTACCCAGTAGTACCTGTCAGGCTTTCTAGGAGCTGGTAGTAAAGTCTTAGGAGTAAGACTGGATTCTATGAAAACATCATCTATAATATCCAGGACGGGGGGTATAGCTAGAGGCCTGTGCTGAGGCAAGTCTAAAAATTCTCTGGGTCTCTTTTTGGACTGTGGATAGTCCTGGCATTCCCAGCAGAAATGCTCTCAAGGTATGCAAGGTTTCACCGAAAGAAAAGTCTTCTGGAGGGGAGGCAGAGGTAATGGGGTAATGGAATCCTCTGTATCTGAATCCTCACAGGTAGATAAGGGTATGTCCTGGTAGTCAGAGGGGTCAGAATCATCGGACCCATAGTCTGTTGAATGAGAAGGGAAATTAATTTTTTGTCTTTTAGAAAGGGAAGGCTGGATTCCCCTAATTAGAGTTATAAGGTCTTCAGCCATTCTAAGCATTTGTTTCTGTGGCATGGGAGCTTGAGCATGCACTTTGGTCGTTGGTTTCCTAGGCTTAGTGCAAACTCTGGGCCTGAGAAACTTGGGTCGTCTGAGTCTGAAATTAAGTAGTCTGTTTAATACGAACATTGAAAGTTCGGAATACACCCTCAGAAGCCGGTGCCTGCACAGCGGCTCCGGACCCATCCAAGGTAGAGACATCCGCAGGTTCCATAAAGAAGCATCTCACGGCATACCGGACTCCGAAAGGGTCTCAGCAGAGGCCTGTGAATCTGTAGAAGAGGGCATCAGGGGCTGCGAAGGACCCTCATTGAGTACTGGTGGACTGGCGACCAGCTTAACGGAAGCATCGTCGGCAGTTTTGGACCTATGCGGTCTGTCTCTGTCTTTATCCTTACTTTTTTTGGAGAGTGGTAGTCGGATGGCTTACCAAAGCCACTTCGGAATATGAAGAACGAGAGCGAAAGAATTTAGCAACAAAGATAGCCCAACGACATAGTTCGGGCATTAAACAAGGCACAAAACTGACGGCGAGGAAAGTCGTGGTCTGGGCCTAAACAGGTGATGCAGTAAGAATGAAAATCTCTGTGATGTATTTACTTTCTACAGGCAAGACAATTAACTTTTTCTGACATCAGTTAGAGCAAGAAAAAGAATCCCCAATGGGGTACTTAGAAGACTTCAGGTTTGAAACTCGAAAACAAAAATTTCAGGTAGTGGTCGACCGGCACTTGCAAACTGCTTCGGGCTCCCACGCAGCAAGAAAAGCTGATGTAATGGCATCTGCTGTATGTTTTATACCCCTGAAGACCTGACATCATGGAAGAGGCGACAGCATCCGATGCAGAAATCCCAAGACTCTGGTATTTGGACCGACTGAGGGCTACCTGCAAGCAGATAACCCCAGGTGTGATGACTGCAACAGTGAAACACAAAGAACATCTGGTGGTTCCTCGGATACTTTTTATTTAATTTTTTATAAGTACGTATTAGTTTTTTTTAAATTTTATTGCCTGATGCTCATTTGCTTGCTTGTTCTTTCTTTATGGAACTTTAACTACAGAATAATTAACTTGTGTTAACAAGAAGTTATGTACTCACCATAACGTTCGATGTATGTAGTTCATCTCGCCTCACATTCTTACCCGTGGGTTCGGAGCCGAATATCGGCTCCGACTCGGCCGATGTTACTAGCTCGAAGTCTCTCATTGGCTGGGATAAGTGGGTATCACATGGTGCACTGCTCCATATCCCCAGATCTAGTTTGCTGCAAAATCATTTGTACTCCATACACACATCACAGACATATAAAGAATAAGGAATAAGGAGTAAGGTATAAAGAATAAACTAATCAAGGGGACTCTGTAGATGACAACCTAACCTCCAAATCCTGGGAAGGTGGGAGAGTAAGTAAGAATGTGAGGCGAGATGGACTACATACATCGAACGTTATGGTGAGTACATAACTTCTTGATGTTATGTAGTCCTATCTCGCCTACATTCTTACCCGTGGGACAGCGTCCCTAGCACCTACATCCTGGGTGACTCATTGGAAAATACTCCTGAGAACTGTGGAGCCAAAGGAAGACCTGCCCTGGATACCACTTCCAATTTGTAATGAGAAAAAAAAGTGAGAGGAGAAGCCCAAGTAGCTGCAGCACATATATCATCCATTGACAATCTAGCTTGATAGGCTGTGGATGTAGAAACAGCCCGAGTAGAATGTGCTTTGACTGGAAATGGCAGACTTTTACCTCCTGCTTGATAGATGAAAGAAATACAACTAGCTATCCATCTAGACAGCATGACTTTGGATACCGGAGAACCCATTCGGTTTTCTGAAAAGGAGACAAAGAGTTGGTCAGACTTCCAGATATCTTTTGTCCGGTGTAGATAGAATCGTAACTATGTACATCCAATTGGTGAAATCTAAATTCTGCCTTGTTAGAAAAGTGGGGGAAGAAAACAGGCAACTCAATGGACTGACATGTTAGATACGGATAGTTATTGCTTTCACTCTACTAGGGCTCACTGGATAGGTCCTGGAAATCTCCTCTCCTCAAAAAAAATAAATAAATAAAAATAAAGAAAAATGTTATGGGACAGTAAGGTGCAATGATACTTGTAGTAAATAAAGAAAAAAAAGACAACCCTACAGATGTATTAAGAGATGAACAGAATCTTTTTAAATGCATGACAGTATACTGTAATTATGTTGTAGCTGAAGAATGCATTTGCCAAAAGCCGTCCCTCATCAAAAAAGGAGAAACTAGAGCTTAAACAGCAGGCATCATTTTATTTTACTTAATTTATACTGACTTTTGTATACAGCAATTGTGTTCTTGCATAATAACACAGGGATCAAGAATAACACTTGCACATTAAAAGCTGGAGATGTCTTTTGTGTTGCTACTGCTGCTCTTGAAGAGGAGAAATGTTTGGATGTGGGGTTAACAATGGAAGTGCTATGAGCCTAGCTAGGGTTCTGAGAAGAAATTACAAAGTTTGATGAAATACAGTACAGTCTATTAGACTTTCAGTTCATAAACTATGTTAATAACTAGCTACTGCAATGGAGGTGCTTGGCAATACTTACACTACAGTATTTGCAAAGATCTTACTGGCAAAAGGCAAAGGTACTTGGAGAAATATTTGTAATAGTTACTTGTGATGATGGCTGACATGCATCAAAGATGATGAGATAACCATCACTACACATTAAGCAACATTATTTCCCTTAAATAAATTATTAACGGATAAAACAAGAATCATCGCACACAGATGTGGAAGGAACTGCAGACATTTCTATGAAAACCAGACCTCTGCTGTTTACATCACTTGTATGACAATGTTGTACAAAATGGAGAAAATAAAATTCCTGCATTCACTGTTGTGGTTAGTTCTGAAAACATTAAGATGCACTTTAAATATTTATAGAGTTCTATCAGCACAACTTTGTGCTCCTCTATGCATATTTGATGCATTTACTGCACTTTTTCAGAGCTAACTGCGTGGTGGTGCTGCGGTAGCGTTGTCGCCTCACAGACGTTGCCCATTCGATTCTCAGAGAGTCTTCTGTGTGTCGACATGCATGAATGGGCGTTCCTTCGTTGAAGGTTGTGCGTTAGGCCCGGCAAGCCAGCACGTAAAAATCTACTGCCAATCATTAGCGGACCGGAGTTCCGATGTGGCAACCCCTAACCGGGAAAAGCCGAAAGACACAAACTGCACTTTTTCAGAGAATGGGCGACTAGGATACAAGCTTATAATAATGCATTTTGTTGCCACCAGACCAGGGTCAAAGCTGTAGACTCACTCCACTAAAATATCCTTTATGTGCCATCTATTATGTTGACATCCTCCTAGGCTACAAAGTTAAGCATGACAAAATATGGTGCTGTTGACAGAATAAAAGCCACAATGGGAATTTAACAAGAAGCTCAGCTAACAACGGTCTGCAAAAATTAAAATATGAATATGCTCATGAAAGAAGACAGGGTCTAGTTACTCCTCTAGAATTATTCAGTTAGCACATATGAAGCTGCTCCTTCTCATAACTTAGCTATATCTATTTTTCTACCTATCCCTACAATTTTAAACATCCTTTAATAGGGTGCACTCTACAACTACCCCTTGCAATGCAGTCCAAGGTTCCCCTTGCTCGTTACATACGGCTTGGAACCATTGCACTTCCACATGGTATGCATGCACCTTTCACCTTCCCATTCCTTCCTCATAAATGCTATCATTCATAATTTCCACCTTGCTGTTTTCATGTGCATCTTAAGTTCATCGAACTTTTCCATGTACCTTTGATCCCACCTACAGGTAATTTTAGTGCACCAGCACTGTGAGCTCTTCTGATTTAATCTCCCCTTCTTTCTATGGGCATCTAAATTAAACTAAGTATCATCACTGCTCTGTACAAACACAGAATGACTTCAGCACCTTTAAACATTCTTCTAGCTATTCACCCCAGCACCCAAGTGGGCTTTGTCAAACTGCTTCCGTGCTTTACTACATTTAACCTTTGGAGGAATTATAACCTTCACATCGTTAACCTCCACTGCTGACTCCCTCAAATGATCCCTCAGGCTATAAAGATATCCCTCAACTCCTACACCATGATAAAACTACATTTTCCTGCATTAAATATCACCGGAAACATATCTGAATAGTCTTAGAAGTGCACTAGAAATTGCTGAAAATTGTCACTTTTTTTCAAGAACACTTCTCCAGTTTTGGTGTTAACGTCAAATACGTTGATTTTATTTTCCAACTCTAATGGGATGTCTAATAGAACTGTATTACCTGATTTACCTTCATATTGGCGATCCCAATATGAGCAAAACAGCTTCTGCGAATACCGAAGTGCGAATGTCTCCGTCGAATTCCACATAACCGAACGGCAAAACCTCGCCCCTTTTTGACCCATGGTAGCATTGGTGTGGCGAGGCTGGAAATGTCGAAATTCGACATTTTAAAATTTTCACACTTTGGTTTAGCTTAAACAGTTCGATTAAGTGGCCGGTCGAGCATATGTGATCAACGATATGAAGGTAAACCATATTACCTATCAATCCTGATGCTGTACTTGAGACACTCCACTAGTTACTGACCACTCTCTAGATAAACTCCTTCTAACAGCTACAATATTCTCCACAGAGTCAACCAGTTTCCCTCCACTTTCCCAATTTGGGCCATAGTCACAAAACCTTTAGTTTCCCTACTAATCTCTTGTGAGACAAAGTACCAAAGATTTTGCTTAGGTTCCTGCATACTTTATACATAGATCTTCACTTTGCCCACCTCGGGTATATCAATCACTGAAATGGATAAGCTGGACTGGGAAGAGCTTCCCTTTGCAAAGCCATATTGTTTATGTAGGACGCAATTATTATTATTATTCAGGTTTTCCACCAGACTGCCATGTAAACTATTTTTCTTAATTTTTCTTGTCATGAGTGCAACATTAACAGGCCTTTAAACTACAGGAACTTTTCTACACCCACCTTTGTGTGTGCAGGCCACTGTCACTATCCTTCATTCCTGTCCAGTTTCTAAGGAGAGATTTCACAGGTTTTCCAGTGGTTATTTTAGTCACTCCTACAGCCTCCTTAAGCATACATGAAGTAACTCACTGAGATTTTGTGTTTCATCACCTTAACACTCCTTATTTTCATCTGCTAACCATTATTCCCACTATCCTCATCTATGAAAAAAAAATAATTCCAATTCAGGAACACAGCCATTTTGCTGTTCTATAAAAATACAGATGGCAATAATTAAAGAGTTGTGAGTGATCCCTCCCTGTTAAATTGAAACTTTACCCACCTCATACATTTCCTGATCTCTGTGCTACACGAGCTCATACTTGTCTCCCCAGCTCAAGTGAAGTTTAGTTGTGATGGTTTAACGCAATACATTTTGCAGATCAGCTCTAGTCATCTCCTTTCCATTTCTATTTGATTGTAGTCAATCCTTAGCACTGAAACCATGGTACTTTGTCCTGAAAGGATGATGCTGGCTATAAAAGCAACAAATGGCACTAAAGGTAATATTCCACCTTGCATGTACTACCATCACAGGAGAAAACTGGTGAAAAAGTTGAAACAACAAGCACCACGCTACAAACCATGAAACAATTACAAAGTACCCAAAATGAAGAAACAGTGCATGGTCTCAGAAAGGAAAACAGACTGGTGTAATCCCATCCAGCTACAGAAGAAAAGACTTTGGGTTCAGTTATGAACCAGTTGTTAAGGCTTCTATGTCTTGACTCTACCACAGCAAGGTGTTGACCAAACAGCAGAAGAGGCAAAATCTCCACTACTATTATGGAAACACTTCTGGATTTATAGAGTGCAGAAGAGTTAAAAAAATTCTTTAACAGCACTGTTAAGTATAAAAAAGTGGCATCATGAGTAAAAATTATTTGCAAACAGTTAACTTAGGAAGGGAAGATGTAAAAGGTAAGGCAGCAACATATATTCCCTCAACGAATATTCTTCAATGGAAGAGAAACATCCAGTTATGGAACTATAAAAATGGAATAAAACAAGCAATCTTCCAAGCAGGAAAATGAATGCCCTAAATGAGCTAGTAACATTAGTAGTGTAGGCCAAAACTGCATGCCTTCTGCATGGATACAGTAGTAATAATATCTTTACAAGTCGAGATTTTGATAGCCCCAGGACAAAATTTTGCACTATCCATTCAGAAAACATATCTGGTGCCCCCTTATGGCCCTACATGAACATCCAGAATTCTCTGCAAAGTACAACATACGTACAGGTGTGTGTGTGTGTGTGTGTGTGTGTGTGTGTGTGTGTGTGTGTGTGTGTGTGTGTGTGTGTGTGTGTGTGTGTGTGTGTGTGTGTGTGTGTGTGTACATATATACATATCTAGACTACAAGGAAAACAGGCACTAGTGAGCAATAAAGCTGCTGGCTGAAAATCCTTTAAAACAATCAGTAAAAACAAAATGAAAACTCCAGCAAAGCTAGAACTTTCACAGAATGACCTCTCAAACCTCTTGAATCACAGGCATATGGGATGTATGCAAATGATCCTTATGAACAGCAGGCATTTCAGCTAATTGGTGATACTGAATGCCCATGACTTGTTTTGTTGTTTTAATAGACAATTTCAGGCCAATAAAGCCAAACCCCACTAGCTGTAGATATGCATATTTCGGCCTTGTTATGACCTCGTCAGCACAGCACAAGCCGAGTGTTTGACTAAGCATTAGAAACACAGGGCTGTTATACCCAGCTGAATTAGCTGAAACACCTCATGTTCATAAGGATTATCTGCATATATCCCATGTGCCTCTGATATAAGGAGGTTTGGGAGGTCACTCTGCAGAAGTTCTAGTTTTGCTGAAGTCTTCATTTTGTTTTTACTGACTGGTTTTTCAGTGACCTTCTCACTCATTGTTTTAAAAGAAATCAGGAAAAAAAAGAACCAAGTACTGTAGACAAGCTGAATATTACATAAATATATGGGTTTATATCAGCTTATAAAAGTTTTCAAAAACTCAAACTTCATATGGTCCAGACTATATGTTAGACTTTCCAAAAACTTGAATGAAACAAAACAAAAATCTACATTTTTGCAAGTGGCAAACCCCCCTGTGCCCACACACCCCCTGC